>NC_133130.1:64752603-64897603 GCF_048418815.1 Hemitrygon akajei
GTCTCACCGTGGTAGATGTGAGAAGAACTTTGTGCAGGGTCAACCCACGGAAGGCTGCTGGACCAGACAACATTCCTGGTAGAGTGCTCAGAGGATGTGCAGACCAGCTAGCAGATGTCCTCACTGACATCTTCAACATCTCCCTGAGCAGTGCCACCGTTCCAACGTGCTTCAAGGCCGCCACCATCGTCCCTGTGCCGAAGAAGTCTTCAGTGTCCTACCTAGATGACTACCATCCCGTTGAACTCACGTCCATCATCATGAAGTGCTCCGAGAGGCTCGTCATGAGGCATATCAAGACCCTGCTGCCCTCCTCACTGGACCCCCTGCAGTTTGCATACCGTCCCAACCGCTCAACAGATGATGCCATTGCCACCACCCTCCACCTGGCCCTAACCCACCTGGACAAAAAAGACACATACGTTCGGATGCTGTTCATAGACTTCAGTTCAGCATTCAACACAATCATCCCTCAGAAACTGATTGGAAAGCTGAGCCTACTGGGCCTGAACACCTCCTTCTGCAACTGGATCCTAGACTTCCTGACTGGGAGACCTCAGTCAGTCCAGATTGGGAGCAGCATCTCCATCACCATCACACTGAGCACGGGGGCTCCCCAGGGTTGCGTGCTCAGTCCACTGCTGTTCACTCTGCTGACCCACGACTGTGCTGCAACACACAGCTCGAACCATATCATCAAATTCGCCGATGACACGACCATGGTGGGTCTCATCAGCAAGAACGATGAGTCAGCTTACAGAGAGGAGGTGCAGCAGCTAACGGACTGGTGCAGAGCCAACAACCTGTCTCTGAATGTGAACAAAACAAAAGAGATGTTTGTTGACTTCAGGAGGGCACGGAGCAACCACTCCCTGCTGAACATCGACGGCTCCTCGGTAGAGATCGTTAAGAGCACCAAATTTCTTGGTGTTCACCTGGCAGAGAATCTCACCTGGTCCCTCAACACCAGCTCCATAGCAAAGAAAGCCCAGCAGCATCTCTACTTTCTGCGAAGGCTGAGGAAAGTCCATCTCCCACCCCCCAACCTCATCACATTCTACAGGGGTTGTATTGAGAGTATCCTGAGCAGCTGCATCACTGCCTGGTTCAGAAATTGCACCATCTTGGATCGCAAGACCCTGCAGCAGATAGTGAGGTCAGCTGAGAAGATCATCGGGGTCTCTCTTCCCGCCATTACAGACATTTACACTACACACTGCATCCGCAAAGCAAACAGCATTATGAAGGACCCCATGCACCCCTCATACAAACTCTTTTCCCTCCTGCCATCTGGGAAAAGGCACCGAAGCATTCGGGCTCTCACGACCAGACTATGTAACAGTTTCTTCCCCCAAGCTATCAGATTCCTCAATACCCAGAGCCTGGGCTGACACCTTGCCCTGTTGTCTTGTTTATTATTTATTGTAATGCCTGCACTGTTTTGTGCACTTTATGCAGTTCTGGTAGGTCTGTAGTCTAGTGTAGTTTTTTTCTGTGTTGTTTTTTACGTAGTTCAGTCTAGTTTTTGTAATGTGTCATGTAACACCATGGTCCTGAAAAAACATCATCTCATTTTTACTATGTACTGTACCAGCAGTTATGGTTGAAATGACAATAAAAAGTGACTTGACTTGACTTGATCAACTCCTGCCTGAGAAGAAACTTGAATCTACTCCAATTTGCCTCCCGACACAACAGGTCCACAGCAGATGCCATTTTATTGGCTCTTCACTCAAGCCTGGAACATCTGAACAGCAAAGATACGTACATCAGGATGCTCTCTATCAAGCATTCAATACCGTCATCCCCTCAAAACTAATCAATAAACTTCAAGACCTTGGCCTCAATACCTCATTGTGCAATTAGATCCTCAATTTCCTCACTTGCAGACCCATCAGTTCAGATAGACAACAATTTTTCCTCAGCAATCTCCATCAGTACAGGTGTACCACAAGGCTGTCTACTTAGCCCTCTGCCTGACTCACTTTATACCTATGACTGTGAGGCAATTCCATATTTAGGTTTTCTAATGATACCACTGTGATTGGCCAGTTCAAAGGTGGTGACAAATCAACATTTAGGAGGAAGATTGAAAATCTGGCTGAGTGGTGCCACGACAACAACCTCTTACTGAATGTCAGCAACACCAAGGAGCTGATTATTGAATTCAAGAGGAGGAACCCAGAGGTCCATAAGCCTCTTATGAGGAGAGGGTCAGCAATTTTGAATTCCTCAGTGCTATCATTTCACAGAACCTGTCCTGGACCCAGCACGCAAGTGCAATCATGAATAAAACACCGCAGTTCCTCTATTCCTGAGAAATTTGTGAAGATTCAGCATGACATCTAGAACTTTGACAAACTTCTATAGATGTATAGTGGAGAGTATAGTAAGTAGTTGCATCATGGCCTCATATGGAAACACTAATGCCCTTGAATGAAAACTGCAAAAACTAGTGAATACAGCCCAGGTAAAATTCTCCCAACCATTGAGCACATCTGCACAAAGTGTTGTTGCAGGAAAGCAGCATCCATCATCTGGGATCCTCACCACCCAGGTCATGCTCTCTTCTTGCTACAGCCATCAGGAAGGTGGTACAGGAGCCTCAAACTTGCACCACCAGGTTCAGGAACAGTTATTACCCCTTAACAATCAGGCTCTAAAACCAGTGGGGATAATAACTTCTCTCAACCTTACTCCACTGCAGCACTGAACTGATTCCAGAACCTATGGACTCACTTTCACATCCATATGATGCTTCATCTCACACTCTTGAAATTGGTTATTTGCTTTCTATTATTTCATTTTTTTCATTGTATTTGTACAGTTTGTCTTTTGCATGTTAGTTTTTTTTACGTCCTGTTGGGTGCTGTCTTTTATAGATTCTACTATGTTTCTTGGACTTACTGAGTATGCCTGCAAGAAAACAAATCTCGGGGTTGTACACTACTGTGTACATGTCTTAGGCGTATATACAAAGTCTTAGGCTCCGAGCTCTCTTTCCCTCTCTCTATTTATATAGACTCACACATATAAACATACTGTATACATATATCTCTAGGGTGCCCAACAATTTTGCACAGTACTATATCTGTCAACATGGAGTGGAAAGTGAGTGTGTAAATCTGGCGGGAGTGAAGGATCTTGGGAATGATGAGGGTGAACCATCGCAGGAGGGGTGTGGGACCGGTGGCAGAGAAGGAGTACCAGTGCTGGGAGATGGTATGTGTGCAGGCACCCAAGCCCTGAGACACAAAGCAAGGTCATTTGATTCCAAACAACTAGTTTATTTATCATTACAGAATGTCCCTCTGCTGCTTCCTGCTCCCTCACCTCTTCCTTCCCCTTTTCCCAACCATGATTCCCCTCTCCCTGCCCTTTCCCACTCTGTCCACAATAGAGACCCATATCAGAATCAGGTTTATCATCACTCACATATATCATGAAATTTGTTTTCGTTTGTGGTAGCAGTAAAGTGCATTTTATAAAATTACTACAGTACTGTGCAAAAGTTTTAGGTACCCTTGCTATATATGTGCTTTTGCACAATACTGTATATGGTGACATACATGTTCTTTGGTAATGAATTTACTTTGAACTTCACTCTTCCTTTATACTCATTTTAAAAATTGAATTTTGAACTTTGTTTTGATGGCAAAAAGAATCAATACTTTACATCTTCATTTACATCTTCAAACACAAGGATGTTGCCAGGGGTTGAGGAGGATCTGGGTTATAAATTAGACACTTTTCCCTGGACTATAGGAGAATGTGGAGAGATTTGACAGAGGTAGACAAGATTGTGAAGAGCATGCACAGGGTGAATGCAAGCTGGCTTTTCCAACTGAGATTAGGTGAAATTAGAGCTAGAGATCATAGGTTAAGGATGAAAGTTAAAATGTTTAAGGGGAACCTGGGGGAAACTTCTTTGCTCAGAGGGTGACACAAATGTGGAATGGCTTTTCTCACCCATGTTCCCACACTGAGTATCTAGAATGGTAAAACCAATGCACAAGTCCAGACTGAAGGCAACGGTAATTCCACAGTAACTGCTAAGTAAAATCACAAATACTGGAAAATACTGCTTAGATCATAGATGCAGCTTGGTCTATTTCTTTATTCTTTGGAGCATAGAAGGTTGAGGGGAGACTTGATAGAGGTATTTAAAATTATGAGGGAGATAGATAGAGTTGATGTGGATAGGCTTTTTCTAATGAGAGTAGGGGAGATTCAAACAAGAGGACATGAGTTGAGAGTTAAGGGGCAAATGTTTAGGGGTAACATGAGGGGGAACTTCTATACTTAGAGAGTGGTAGCTGTGTGGAACAAGATTCCAGTAGAAGTGGTAGAGGCAGTTTCAATTTTGTCATTTAAAATAAATAGGATAGGTATATGGACAGGAAAGGAATGGAGGGTTATGGGCTGAGTGCAGGTCGGTGGGACTAGGTGAGAGTAAGCGTTCAGCACGGACTCGAAGGGCCAAGATGGCCTGTTTCTGTGCTGAAATTGTTATATGGTTATTTCCATATTCTATTTATGTTAAGAACTTCATTTTTGAACTTTTTAAATATCATTTCAATATTTTTTTGTTGTACCCTGTGTAACCATAAACCTAAAAAAAAGTTCCAAATTCCAGTATTATCATTAGAATTATAGAAAAACTTTCTAACTCTGATTCATTTGGGATTTTGACTGCAATCTGAAGATGGATTAAGAATTTATCCATGTTTGGATTGCAAGCAAAATCCCTATTGCATCGAATTGCAGGGGCCACTTTCGGTCCATAGATCGTAGCTGGCATTTAAGTTTCTGCTCATCATTGTGGGGCAGGAAGGAGTAAGAGTTTCTTTGAGATGCATAAAACGAACTCAGTGTGGATTCTTGGGAGTCAGCTAGTCTCCACCTGCAGCCTGCCAGACACTTTCTGGAACCATTAGCCCACATGGCAAAAATACCCAACCAGATGCCCAGAGGAAGATTATAGCAGGGAGAAAATTTCTCAGTAGAATCTGCCGTGCTCTGTCTGCGGGCCAACTACTGTTCCAGTGTAGCTCATTGATTCATAGCAGTGAACTGATATCAAGCTCCCTTTCCTTTCCTACCAGTGAGTTAGAGTTAGGAAGAGGAATGAGCATTCATTAGTGAGTGATTGGGTGAATGATGAATAAACAAAACATATCCCACCAATCAAAAATCACACTGATCCATTTCCTTCAACGTCAGAGTTTTCATAATACTCTTTTCATGGAAAGTCAAAGCCCATAGCAAAGTGACCCCCGACCTTTCCTATCCGCTTTGCTGGCACTATTTCATTGTTCACATGATGCCGTGTAAAGGGAGTTTAGAAGCAGAGACTTGCACCAGTCATTGAACATAGCAGGACAATTTAAAAATTATGTCCAAACCTTCCCCAATAAAGAAGGGTCACGTCTGTGTGTGTAGAAGTAGTTACTGGAATACTGTGCTTCACCAAGCTTGGAATGAAGTGGTGTTAACATGCAACATGGTAAAATGAAGCAACAGTTAAGAACAGTTGCCTTGACAACCCTGCCGAGACCAACGCATTGCTTCCTCACCTGCTCTCAGGTTCAGCGCTCTTGTGAAACTGCAGTCAACTATACTGATGTTAACCTTCAATGGAGGATGGTCCTCAGCTCTAAACACCAACGACCTTCTGCAGTAACACCTCTGCAGCTGCTTCATTTAACTTCTGCCCTTGCTCCAACCTCTTTGCTTCCTTGTTAATATCACAACAAATTTAAGAGATTTTAGCATGGCTTAACCAGCTTCATGCTGCTAATTCCCAATATCTTACACCACTAGTCTTACTACTATAGTCAAATCAGCTAAGTCAGTTCACCATGGTACAAATGTCCCCAACATCCAACATCATCTCATAGTTATCAGTGCAATCTGGGATACTGTACCTCATTAAACAATGGCATCCACAATCCAATCAGTCTATATTCATTTCAGATTGGCTAGATTTGCCTGTTGTGGATGTCTTGCACACTGCAACTTTACTGACAAGAGCCCGCACACTTACCCAACCCCCACCAGCAGCTTTCAGAAACTGTCAAGGTAAATCCAGCCGTGACAGGGAATGGCTGACATTTCTGTATGGATTTTAAGTGCTTAACTGCTTTTGTTTAATTAGTTTATTCAGTTTGTGTATCTTATCTTAATTTCTTGACTTATTTTGCTGTTTTTGAGTGTCTGGGCCTTTGCTTTTTGGTTAGGAACTTCTTGGATCTGGGTTCCACCATTCAGAGGCCAGGAATAAAAGTCCAGAAACCCGAGTTCAATCAAGAAAAGACTGACAGCACTGGATACAGCAAAGAGTATGGGATCAGTGTAGATGTATACCATAGTCCTGAAGATTTAAGCTTCTGAATTAGCCCTGCCTCTAACCAAGCTGTTTCAGTGCAGTTACATCTTACCAATGATGTCAAACGCTGACCTGTTATGCTCGTTACTAAAAGCGGACAATACCAATTCAGCTATTTACTGCCAATCATTCAATGTCAATCATTCTACTAGTAAAGTGTTAATCAGTGTCCGGTTTAGGTATTGTCAAGCTCACTCAATTCCAGCCTTTATCAAAGCCTTGGTTCAAACACGAATCGGAACAGTTAACTTCAAGGGGTAAGATGAGAGTGCTTACCTTTGACATCAATGTTTTAAAGGGCTCTGATAAAACTGAAATCAAAGGGAATCAAGGGGAAAACATATCAATGATTGGTGTTATACCTCTGTTATAGGAAGATGGCTGAGGATCAAATATCCCAGCCCAGGTTACCACTGCAAAATGCCTCAGGGTAGTGCCCTGGACCTAACCATCCTTTGTTGCATCATCACTGACTTTCCACACCAGCCGTGTGGTGAAAAAGGCACAACAGTGGTGACAGTGCCTCTTTCACCTCAGATGGTTGAGGAAGTTTGGTATGGGCCCCCAGATCCTAAGAACTTTCTACAGGGGCACAATCGAGAGCATCCTGACTGGCTGCATCATTGCCTGGCATGGGAACTGTACTTCCCTTAATCGCAGGACTCTGCAGAGAGTGGTGCGGACAGCCCTGTGCATCTGTAGTTGTGAACTTCCCATAATTCAGGGTACTTACAAAGACAGGTGTGTAAAAAGGGCCCAAAGGATCATTGGGGACCTGAGTCACCCCAACCACAAACTGTTCCAGCTGCTGCCATCTGGGAAACAGTACCGCAGCATAAAAGCCAGGACCAACAGGCTCCGGGACAGCTTCTTCCACCAGGCCATCAGACTGATAAACTCACTCTGATTTGAGTGTATTTCTATGTTACATTGACTATTCTATTTATTATAAATGATTATAAATTACTATGATTGCAATTGCACATTTAGACGGAGATGTAACGTGAAGATTTTTACTCCTCGTGTATGTGATGGATGTAAGAAATAAAGTCAATTCAATTCAGTCTGAAGTGGACAAGTTTGCTTATGACTAACCAATGTTTAATTCCATTCACAACTCCTCAGCAAATGAAACTGCACATAGCAGAACCCGAACAATATTCAGGCATGAGCTCATAAGTGGCAAGTAATATTACCACCTCCAGTAGCACTTGAGAAACTTAACAGTATCTTTGACAAAGTCCACTCGATTACCGTCATAATAATTTGGTCCTTCTGCCAGATTGCACAAGATACACACGAGTGTGTACCCGTTACAAAATCCACTGAATTACCTGCGGAGACAAATCCAGTGCATCCCATTAATTACGATATTTGCCTCCAAAAAGGACAAGGGCAGTAAGTGCATTCGGCGTCATCACCTGAACATTCCCCTCTAAGTAACCCACCGTTCGGTTTCTTGGATATGGAGTAAATTACCTTTCCTTTATGTTTAAATTGGATGAAAATGCGGTAGGTGGGTTGATTAGTAAGTTAGCAGATGACTTAAAAACACATGATGTTATGGATAATGAGGAAGGTTGTCAAATGATTCGGCAGGATGTAGACTAGTTGAAAACGTGTACAGAGAATGGCAAGACAAAGTCTGCAGTAAATAGAAGGCCCTAAGGTTCTCGCTCCCTACCATACTCCTTGCTAATAAACAGTCTGTGAAAAGTAAAACTGAAGACCACAGAACAAGACCTGCACCAGAAGGCCATTGGTGACTGCTGTTGTCTCCGCTTCACAAAGACATGGTTCCATCACTACAATCCAACATGGAAGCTTCACAATCCACTGTATGGACCAGATGGCAACGTCAGGGAAAGGCAGAGGTAATGGGATTTGCTTCTTGATTAACTCATTGTGGTATACAGACATGACAGTTCTGTCTCAGTCCTGCTTTCCTGACCTGGAAATCATCCATGCTATCTGCTAAGGGAGTTCTCCACCATCATCCTGGTAGTGACGTACATTCCATCTCTGGCCAACATCAAGATGACACTGGAGGAGCTGAGCACTGATCAGCAGTCACAAGACGGTGCACCTTGACAGCTTCCCAATCTTCGCAGAAGATTTCAACCAGGCTAGCCTGAAGAAGTCTCTGACCATCTACCTGTAGAACCATAGGGACCAACACATTTGATCACTATACAATCATCAAGAAAACTTACTGGGAAATCCCACTCCCACACTTTGGGAAGTCTGATTACCTGGCCACTCAGGGACCTGTTTATTATTTTATTATATTATCATATTATATTATTTTATGATTGTACATGTTATCGTAACTGTATGTACTGTGTGCTATGTGTGACTGAATGCACTGTGGTTTGCACCTTGGATCTGGAGGTACGCTGTTTCATTTAGCTGTATGCATGTGTATGATTAAATGATAATTAAACCTGAACTTCAACTTCTACTCCCAGCATATAAGCAAAGACTGAAGTCCACAGCATCAGTGGTGAGGACAGTGAAGATTTGGACAAGGGAGGCACAGGACTTCATAGATTCAGTGGAAGGGATTGTATTCAGACATTCATCTTTAGATTTGAATGACTATGCTACGGCTCTAACTAACTTCAAGACCTGTATGGATTAGTGTATGCCTTCAAGAACATACTGAGTCTCTCCAAACCAGAAGCCAAGGATAAACAAGGAAATTCACTGTGCATTCTAGGCTAGATATGTGGTATTCAAAACTGGCAAACCGAACACTACAAGAAGTCCAGGTATGACCTACGTAATCCCTTCGTAATACTGAAATGGCAATTCCATGTGAAGTTAAAGGCACTGTTGGATGCAAGACAGTTATCAGGCCCCAACTGCATTTGTGCTGACCAACTCTTCAATCTCTCACTGCTCCAGTTAAAGTTTCTCAGCTGCTTCAAACTCTTGGGCGTCAACATTTCAGATGACCTATCCTGGGCCCAACATATTGATGCAATCACAAAGATGGCACACCAGTGGCTCTATTTCATCACATATTTGAGGAGATCTGGTAATGTCAGCATAGACTCTCGTAAAGTTCTGCAAATGTACAGTTGAGACCATTCTGACTGACTGCATCACAAACTGGACTGGAGTCTCCAATGCACAGGATTGCAAGAGGATTCAGAGGGTTGTAGACTTAACCAGTTCCATCAAGGGTGCAATCTACCCCACCATCGAGAATACCTTTATGAGGCAATGCCTCAAGAAGGTGGCATCCATAATTAAAGACCCTCACCATCCGGGACATTCCCTCTTCTCACCACCACCATTGGGAAGGAGGTACAAGAGCCTGAAGACCCCCCACTCAATGTTTTCAGAACAGTTTCTGCCCCTCCGCCATTAGATTTCTGAACGTTCCATGAATTCTTTTGCACTATTTATTTAATTTGTAACTTATAGTAACGTTTGTCTTCAAATGTACTGCTGCTACAAAACAACAAATTTCACAAATATGTCAGTGATAGTAAACTTGATTCGGATTAATATACAGAGTGAACATGGGGTACGAGTCCATAATTGCCAGAAAGTAGCAACACTCAGTATAAAGCAAAGAAGTAAAGTCTTCATTGGTCAGGTGTTGTGTATAAAAGCCGGGATGTCATTTTGCAACAACTTTATAAAGATTTGGAATACTGGGTGCATTTCCAATCACCAAATTACAGGAAGGAGGTGAAGCCTTTAGAGAGTTTCTGCTTATGGCAAATATTCTTTAATGCAGGCAACATCCCTTTGGAGAGACATTGTCTGCATTAAAGAATATTAGCAATAAGGAGAGGCTGGACAAATTTGGATTGGTTTCTCTGGAGCTTTGGAGGCTGACAGACATCCTGATAGAAGTATGTACTATTTCGCAGGGCAAGGATAGCTTAGATAGTCAAAGTCATTTTCTCAGGATGGAAGTTCCAAGTACTAGAGAGCATAGCTTTAATGTAAGAGAGAGAAAGTTTAAAGGAGATTTAAGAGGCAGAGAGTGATAGGTATCTTGAACATACAGCCAGGACAAGCAATGTTAGCAAAAATCAAAAGGCATAAAGAGGCAGGGAATGGAGGAATATAGACAACATACAGGATTAATTTGGATTGTTGACACAGGCACCTTGGGTCAAATGGCCTGTCCCTGTACTATTCTACTGCCTTCTGAAGGGCAGTTACAGATGAGTGATAAATGTCAGTTATGCCCAGAATTGAAAAAAAAAGAATAGAAAATGTTCCAAAGTTGTACGATAAAGTTGTAAAGATGTGAGCCAGCACATCAAAAACTTGCTGTAAGTTCTTGGTCATTAAAAATCAAACAATCAATGGTTTCCTTCTGTTGTGCTGGTTCTCGGGGCTTTCGCTTCAGTCCAACTCCCCTCTCACAGGTCCTGATTCTCTTGCAGCGGCCAATTAACCTGTCGACATGTCGTGGGATGTGGGAAGAAACAGGAGCAGCAGGCAAAAGCCATGCAGTCACAGAGAGAACTTAAAAACTCCACATGGACATCACTGGAGATCAGGACGGAAGCCAGCTTGCAGAAGCAGCACTAACTATAGCCATCCTCATAAAAGCTATTAAAATCTGAAGGAAACAAAAACTATAGGACAAAATTATTTAAGAACACTCAAAGTAATTCATTTAAAAGAGTTAATTTACTAATACCTTAGTCCCGCAGAGTCATTCCTGTCAAATGTATGAAGATGCTCTCCTAGGCTTAACCAGATCCAGGATTTACAGGCAGATTGCCCAGAGTAAGGGGTGGGGAACTGTCACAGATCCATGCACCACTGCTTTGTGAGATACCCAACACTGGAGCACAACAGGGAAATCGGAAACAAAGGCAGCAGCAGGAAGCTGGGGCTTCTGAGTTTATGCATATGAGGCTGCTGGAAGTGCTGATTCCACTTCTCAACCAGTTCCAGGCCTTTAACTAACTTGTGACAGGCTTTGACAAACCTTGACATTTCCTGGTATTTATGCGGATATCACTGGCAGAGATGAGAAAGTTGCTTTCCTGAAGCTTCAACATGCCCTGAGGGTTCTGATCCTAGATCATCCACTAGACTGATCGGTGGTAAGTTTACTTGCTTCTGTGATATTAGCAACAAAAATCTTACTATCCAGCAAGGATTGAAATTTATAACTGAAATCATTATTGTGTGATTTAAAGGGGCCACTGAGAATCACAAAAGCAATATTACTATGGATTAGCAGGTTAAATTCATACACATCAATATGGATGAATTTTTAATAATAAATATATTTAGCTGGAATACAAATACTGAGAAATAACTCTGTGTCTACCAATTAAACTAGATATTGAGCTGAAATGTATTTACCTTTTGCCAGCAGTTCAGAATGCCCCCACAACCTGATTGTGGATTTCAGAAACGGGAAGTCAGGAGAAGGGTCAAGATTCAAGATTCAAAAACTTTATTGTCATTCCAACCATACATCAGCTCTGCAGGGCAGAATGAGACAGCGTTTCCCAGGGGCAAGTGCAATCATAACATAACAAACGCAACAATAAATAGTAAACACAACAATAAATAGTAAAACACAACAGCCGTATGTCAGTTAAAATCGAGTTATAAGTGTCCAGTGCAAGTTAAAAGTGTCCAAAGCAGAGTCAGGTAGAGCAGCTATTTAGCAGTCTGCCTGCCTGTGAGAGGAAGCTGTTTAGTAGCCTTGTGGTTTTAGTTTTGATGCTCCTGTAACGTTTGCCTGATGGCAGAAGAACAAACAGTTTATGGAGAGGGTGTGAGGGGTCTTTAATGATGTACCGTGTGTGGTGAACTACATATACCTGTCTGGACATGCCCCCTGCTGACTGCTCCTGTGGTTCCTCCCACTAACCCCTGTATAAAGGTGATTGAGGTCTGAGCCCGGCCTCTCTGTCTCCAGGATGTAGTATGGTGGTCAACCACAGCTTGTTCCTTCTTCCAGTCAATAAAAGCCGATATCTCGCTTTTACGTCTCAGAGAGAGTTATTGATGGCGCATCACCGTGTCTTCTGGAGGCATCGACTCTGAAAGAGGTCTTGGACAGAAGGTAGGGAGACCCCAATAACCTTCTCTGCTCCCCTAACCACCCTCTGCAAGGCTTTTTTTGTTGGCAACACTGCAGCTGGAGTACCAGGTTCACACTCTCAACCACGCCTCTGTAGACTGTAGTTAAGATGTTAGTGGGGAGTGATGCTTGTTTAAGCTTCCTCAGAAAGTGCAATCTCTGCTGGGCCCATTTCACAATCCCAGTGGTGTTCCTGGACCAGGTGAGATTGTCTGAGATCTGCACCCCAAGGAACTTGATGTTTTCCACTCTCTCCACTGTGGAGCCACTGATGCTGAGGGGTGTGTGCTCAGGCTGAGACCGTCTGAAATCAACGATCATCTCCTTGGTTTTGGTGACATTAAACATCAAGTTGTTGTCACTGCACTAGCTCTCTAGGTGTTTGACCTCCTCCCTGTACATTGTTTCATCATTTTTGCTGATGAGCCCCACCACTGTGGTATCATCAGCAAATTTAATGATCAGGTTCCCCTTGAATCTGGCTGCACAGTCATGTGTTAGCAGTGTAAACAGCAGTGGGCTGAGCACACAGCCTTTGGGGATCCAGTGCTCAGTGTGATGGAGTCAAAGATGTTCCTGCCAACACGGACTGACTGTGGTCTCTCTGTCAAGAAATCCAGAATCCAGTGACACATGGCAGTGTTAAGGCCAAGCAGTGACAGTTTCTCCACTAGTCTCTGCAGGATAATGGTATTGTGGTGAACTAGATATACCTGTCTGACTGCTCCTGTGGCTCCTCCCAAGACCCTGCTGACTGCCCCTGTGGCTCCTCCCACAGACCCCTGTATAAAGGCGACTGTGGCCTGCTGCTCTCCCTCATTTTTCCCAGGATGTAGTGTTGTTCTTCAGTCAGTAAAAGCCGATATCTCACTTCCTAAGTCTCGGCGTGAGTTATTGATGGTGCATCAGGTATTGAACACTGAACTGAATTCAATGTACAGGATTCTGGCATAACTGTCTTTATTGTCCAAGTGAGAGAGAACTGTGTGCAGTGTGGTGGATATTGCGTCCTCCGTAGAGCGATTGGGACGATAAGCAAACTGTAGAGGATCCGGTCATTGGTCATTGAAGGGTCAAGTAATGAGCTTCAAGTTCCGGGGTGTCAACATCTTAGAGGATCTAGCTTGGGATCCACACTGTGATGTAATCACAAAGAAAGCACACCAGTGGCTCTACGTCATTAGGAGTGCGGAGATTTGGCATGTTAGGAAGATTTTTTGCATGTTTCTGCAGATGTACAGTGGAGAACATTCTGACTTGTTGCATCACAGCTGGTGTGGAGACTCTACTGCACGAAATGGAAAGAGGCTGCTGAGGGTTGTATGCTCAGCCAGATCCATCACTGGCACAGCCATCCGTGCCATCAAGGACATCTTCAGGAGGCAGTGCCTCTCGAAGGTAGCATCTATCATTAAAGATCCTCACTATCCACGACATGCCCTCTTCACATTACTACCATCAGGGAAAAAGTACAGGATGCTGAAGGCCCACATTTAGTGTTTTAGAAACAGCTTTGTCCCTTTGCCATCAGATTTCTGAACAGTTTATGAACACTACTTCATTATTTTGTACTATATATTTATTTTATAATTTATAGTAGTTTTGTTTTAACCTGTTCTGCTGTCACAACACAACAAACTTCATGACATTTGTCAGTGATAATAAACCTCATTTTGGTTCTGATCAGGCTGCCTGACAACATTAAGGTTACCTTGCCTTAAACTGCTGTTACCTCCATTGCTTCTGCGCTTATTTGAAGCCCCTTTCTTCAATTCACCTGTGACTGACATCAACATGTGACATGAAAACCTAAGATCAAATTTTCTACAACTACATCAGTCACACCTCCATAAGGAGCTGGGTATCACTGATTTCAATAAAATCAAATTTCAGAAGTGAAGTATAATGCCTGGCCATTATTAGATGTGTGCATTCAATGCAAGGGGTTGATAGCAACTTCTAGCCTCCAATGATTACATTCTCTAAGCTGGTACAAGAAGAGTAAATAAAAGTACTGTATTTGATGTAGTCTACATTGATTTTAGCAAGGCATCTGAGAAAGATCCACATGGAAAATTGATCTGGAATGTAATGTCCCATGGGATCCAAGGAAAGTGATAAAGTGGATTAGAGTGAGTAGGAGAAAGCAAAGGGTAATAATCTACAGGAGGATGAGTGACTGGAAAGCCATATACAGGGAATTCCTCAGGACTCAGATCTATGTCTCTTGCTTTTCATGGTACATAACAAAAGATTTGGCCTTAAATGTGGGAGGCATGGTTAAGATGTTTGTCAATGTTACCAAAATTATGAGTGTGTTTGACAGTGAGGAAGGTTGAAGGTTTCAGCTGGAAACAAAGGTAACTGGTATATTCATTTATTCATGACACGGGTATCAATGCATGGTGAAAAGCTTTGTTTTGCATGCCATCCATGCAGATCAAGGGAAAAGCAATAACAGGGTGCAGAATAGAGTGCATCTATTGCAGAGAAAGTTCAGTCCAACTAGACAATAAGGAGCAAGGCCATGATGAGCTAGATTGCAAAGTCAAGACTCCATCTTGTCTTGCTAAGGAACCAATCAATAGTCATATAGCAGCAGGATAGAAGCTGCAATAAGCTTCTTGAGCCTAGTGGTACATGCTTCCAGGCTTTTGTATCGTCTGCCGGATGGGAGAGCGGAGAACAGGGAACGTCCATGACGAGAAAGGGGCTGTGAACGCAGTTTTGTGGGCTGCCAGTGTTGAAGATAATCTTGATGCCTATCCTTAAATAGAGGACAGCTGAGGGAGGAAAATGTTCAACCAAAGAATTGAAGAGATCCAGTAATCACTGACTTGAAAAGCTGGTGGGGGCAGAAATCCTCACCGTCTTGAACAAGTACTTTAAAATTTGTAAATGATAAGTTAAGAAAAGGGCGCTGAGCCAGATTTAACAAAGTCATTGTTCTTTTGGTCAGCATGGACACAATTAAACATTTAGGCAGAGCTTTCACTTTCTTACAACTCTGCCTTTATAAGTGCTTCAGCATCTTTTTCATAGCAAGACTGTATATCACATTACATTTAAGAATTACTTAAATTTTTCATTAAAATGTGCATAATCTGGGTATTAAGTTCCTAATGTATAAAACGTTGATGCCGTTTACAAAGAGGCTGCAAATGAACAACTTACCAGCTGATGCACCATCAATAACTCTCAGAGACGTGAGGCGAGAGATAGGCTTTTATTTGCTGGAAGAGAGAGCACTATCAGCAGCAAGAGATCACCATACGACATCCTGGAGACTGAGAGAGGAGCAGTGCCTCCAATCGCCTTTATACAGGGGTCTGTGGGAGGAGCCACAGGTGCAGTCAGCAGGGGGGCGTGTCCATACAGGTATATGTAGTTCACCACATTCACCCCCCCCCTTTGTTTTAAAAGAGAGTCCTCATGGGGCAAAGTTTCTTACAAGTATATTTACAGGTTAAGTCTATCAGGTGGTCGAATCTGTCGCTGCGATCTACGTAGCACCGGCTGTGATTGCACAGGTGCCGGTGGTGGTGATTGCACAGATGCCGGTGGTGGTGATTGCACAGGTGCCGGAGGTGGTTGCACCGGAGACGGTGGTTGTGTTGGTTCCAGCCTGACTGGAGGTGTCAGTGATCCCTCATGCGTGTGCGAGGCGCCCGGTATAGGAGTGTCGTGAGGAGTCTGTGTAGGGCTCGGTGTGCGCAGTGTCACCTCGGGTACAGGGTTCATAGTTACCGTGGAGTGTTCGGGGTAGTGATCCGCTACTCCTGCGGGCGCCAGGTCGCGGACGGAGACCGTGTCCTCCCGCCCATCAGGTAAGACCACGTAAGCATACTGGGGGTTCGCATGTAGTAAGTGAACCCTCTCGACCAGCAGGGAGTATTTATTGCTCCTCACATGTTTCTGGAGCAGCACTGGCCCTGGGGATGTCAGCCAAGCTGGTAGGGTGGTCCCAGTGGCAGACTTCCTGGGAAAAGAGAATAGGCGCTCGTGAGGGGTGGCATTGGTGGACGTGCATAACAGGGAGCGAATAGAGTGGAGTGCCTCGGGGAGGACCTCCTGCCAGCGAGAGACCGGCAACCCCTTTGACTTAAGGGCTAAAAGTGTGGCCTTCCACACTGTGGCATTCTCCCTCTCCACCTGTCCATTTCCCCGGGGATTATAACTCGTGGTCCTACTAGTAGCAATACCCCTAGCCAGCAGGTACTGGCGCAGCTCGTCACTCATAAACGAGGACCCTCTATCACTGTGGATATAGCAGGGATATCTGAACAGAGTGAAGAGCTGGCGCAGGGCTTTTATGACGGACGTGGCAGTGGTATTGGGACAGGGGATGGCAAAGGGGAACCGCGAGTACTCGTCGATTATGTTGAGAAAGTAGACATTGTGGTCTGTGGAGGGAAGAGGGGCCCTTAAAGTCAGCACTCAGTCGCTCAAAGGAGCGGGTGACCTTGATAAGTTGCGCCTTTTCAGAACAGTAGAAGTGCGGTTTGCACTCAGCGCAGACTTGGCAGTCCCTGGTCATCGTCCGGATGTCCTCAAGGGAGTAAGGCAGGTTCCGGGCTTTCACGAAATGGTAAAATCGGGTGAGCCCCGGGTGGCAAAGATCTGCAAGGAGGGTGTATAGCCGGTCGAGCTGCGCGCTGGCACACACTCCCCAGGATAGGGCATCAGGGGGTTCATTGAGCCTTCCAGGCCGGTACAGGATATCATGACCCACTGCTAAACATGAACGCAACTGAGCGCTGGTCGGTCAGCAAGGTGAACCTTTTGCCGGCGAGATAGTGCCTCCAGTGCCTAATAGCTTCCACTAAGGCCTGGGCTTCTTTCTCCACCGCGGAGTGCCGAATTTCAGGGCCTTGGAGGGTACAAGAGAAGAATGCTACTGGCCAGACTGCCTGATTGAGGGTAGCAGCCAGCGCGAAGTTGGAGGCGTCACTCTCTACTTGGAAGGGAATGGTCTCGTCCACCGCATGCATCGTTGCTTTGGCAATGTCCCCTTTAATGCGGCTGAAGGCTGCGCAGCCCTCGGCTGAGAAGGGAAATGCGGTGGACTTGACCAGGGGGCGGGCCTTGTCTGCGTAGTGAGGGACCCATTGGGCGTAATAGGAAAAGAAGCCCAGGCACCATCTGAGGGCTTTGAGGGTGGTGGGAAGAGGGAGTTCTAACAGGGTGTTAGAGTTCTAACAACGCATACGGTCAAGATCAGGGCCAATGACCCCATTCTCCATGACATACCCAAGGATAGCGAGTCGGGTGGTTCCGAACACACACTTGTCCCTGTTATGGGTAAGGTTCAGAGCTTTGGCCACTTGGAAAAATCGTTGGAGGTTGGTGTTGTGATCCTGCCAGTCGTGACCGCAGATGGTGATTTTATCCAGATATGGAAATGTGGCCTTCAGTTGGCACTGGTCCACCATCCGGTCCATTTCCCTCTGGAAGACAGAGACACCATTCGTGACACCGAAGGGGATGTGCAGGAAGTGATAGAGCCTGCCGCCCGCCTCGAAGGCGGTGTAGGGGTGGTCCTCTGGGCGGATGGGGAGCTGGTGGTAAGCGGATTTCAGATCTATGGTCGAGTACACCTTGTACTGAGCTATCTGATTGACCATATCCGTGATGCGGGGTAGGGGATATGCGTCAAGCTGCGTAAATCTATTGATGGTCTGGCTATAGTCCACGACCATCCTATTTTTCTGCCTGGTCCGAACAACAACCACCTGGGCCCTCCAAGGACTTGTGCTTGGCTCAATGATCCCCTCCCTGAGCAGCCACTGCACCTCTGACTGAATGAAGGCCCTGTCCCCCGCGCTGTACCTCCTGCTTTTAGTTGCCACAGGTTTACAGTCGGGGGTCAGGTTGGCGAACAGCGATGGGGGAGGGATCTTGAGGGTGGAGAGGCTGCAAGTGGTGTCAGTAGCGCAGCTGTCGGCATGGTGCTGGGTGGGATGTGTGGGTCGGTGTTTGTGTGTGGTCAGTAGCGGGGTATATGACGAAGTCCCACAAAACTGAGGATTCCTGACAGTGAGTGGTGAGAGGGGCCCGTCATATGCCATTGTCACACTTTTCAGGTGGCTCTGGAAGTCCAGCCCCAATAGCACAGGTGCACACAGTTGAGGCATAACCAGTAGCGCAAAGTCCCGATATTCTGTGCCCTGCACCACCAATGTTGCTACACAACCCTGTGGAATGTGTCCCAGAAGCCATGGTGACCCTCTGGCTTACCGGCCGTGTCACGAGTCCGCAGCGTTGCACCGTGTCTGGGTGAATAAAACTCTCAGTGCTGCCCATGTCAAACAGGCAAATAGTCCTGTGCCCCTCCACCAGGATGTCCATCATTGACCTTGCAAGCTGGTGTGGAGCGCTTTGGTTGAGGGTTACGGAGGCCAGAGTTGAATCGCCATCTTGGTGCCCGGTAAGCACCCATGGGTCAGAGGCGGGGCGAGGTGACATCGACAAAGATGGCCACCCCCATGCCTCGCACGAGGCGGGCAGGCAAGATGGCAGTGACCAAGATGGCTGCCCCCATGCCTCGCACGAGGCGGGCAGGCAAGATGGCGGCGACCAAGATGGCTGCCCCCATGCCTCGCACGAGGCAAGCAGGCAAGATGGTGGCGACCAAGATGGTGACCCCCATGCCTCACACGCGGCGCTGCTCGACCCTGCTCATGGTGTAGATTTACAGACCTTGGTGAAATGGCCCTTCTTTCCGCAGCTGGAGCAGGTAGCTTCTCAGGCCGGGCAGCATTTTCGGGGGTGCTTTTCAAGTCCGCAGAAGTAACACTGCGTGGACTTGCGACTGGCAGCAGCTGTGGTCAATTCGCCGGAGGGTTGCGGGGAGTTCACGGACTCGCGAGTGGCAGCAGCTGAGGTCGATTGGCCGGGTGGCGGGGTCTGCGGCGTCCACAGGGCTGGCGGGAGATCGCGCGGCTGGTCAGTGTTGTGCAGAGCAGCCTCCAGCGTGTTAGCCAGCTCGATCGCCGAGCGTAAGGTAAGATTGGCGTTTTCCAGCAGCCGCTGGCACACGTACACTGACCTGATCCCCACAATGAAGGCGTCTCGTACCAGGAGCTCCGCATACTGTTCCACCATCAGTCCCCTGCAGTCGCAGGCCCGCACGAGTGTCTGTAGGGCTTGGACAAACTCAGCGCTCGACTCTCCGGCCCGCTGCCGCCGTGTCGCTAAGCAATGTCTCGCATAGACGGTGTTCACCGGCCGCAGGTACTGTCTTTTGAGGGCATCCAGTGCCCCTTGAAAGGTCGGCAGGTCTCTGATGAGGGAGTATACTCACGGACTGACCCTGGAGAGGAGAACTCTGTGCATGATAGCAGGCTCAGTCACGGGAATCTCTTCCAGGTATGATTGGAAGCATGCAAGCCAGAGTTCAAAGGCAATAGCTGCTTCTGGAGCTTGAGGATCAATGTCCAATTTTTCCGGACGTAAAATACTCTCCATGTTTTAAAATTCCAGCTAATAAAATTGATGCACCATCAATAACTCTCAGAGACGTGAGGTGAGAGATAGGCTTTTATTAGCTGGAAGAGAGCACTATCAGCAGCAAGAGACCGCCACACAACATCCTGGAGACTGAGGGAGGAGCAGTGCCTCCAATCGCCTTTATACAGGGGTCTGTGGGAGGAGCCACGGGAGCAGTCAGCGGGGGTGGGGGGGCATGTCCAAACAGGTATATGTAGTTCACCACACCAGCGTCTCTCAGAACTTACAAGAAACCACATACTTACTGTATTTGTTAGCTTCTAGTTCTTTGACCCTGATACACTGGGCGGGATTAAAAAAGGAGATAGACAAGAGCAGTCAGTTCAATTTTAAAAGCAAACCTATGATTACAAGCTTTTGAACATAAAGAAAAGGGAAGAGATAGTTTTCTTACGTCAGATAAGAAGCTCCTTTGTACAAGTTGCAATGTGTGTTTGTAATATTACATAAAGGTTAATTATACTATGAAAGATAGAAAAGTTTGATATATTGAATTAATTCTACTTGATGATCTGCAAAGACTTGTCTCAGTCCTTATCTTCTCAAGTCACTTACTAAATGATTCGAGTGATATTTATGTAACAGACACAAATAGCCAGTTCATAACACCGGCAGCCTTTTTATCCTCGGATTCTCCACTGTGGAGCTGGATGTTGGCCCTTACTGACAGAACCGTAAGCACCATCACTTGGACTGATTTCATGCGTGATAACCACAATGGAGCCCAAGGGAATATCATGGATCCAAAACCAATGGGTGCACATTTATGTCACATAGGGAATGTATCATGCTAAACATTTACAGTGACTGAATAAATCACTTTATATTTAGATTTAATGGTAGTCTGTCCTTATGCTTTGAGGACCAAAATTCCTGAACTCTGACAATTATTCTCCAAGTTATATTCCCTGATCATAGTATTTAATACGTTGCGAAGGTGAAAACAGAGAATAACATTTAAAATAGAATAGAGGTTCCTGAAAGGAAATTCTTATCTGTTGCCTGAAATTCCTTACTGCTTCCCACAAATAACTGAAAACGGACATGGTGTGCATGTTACATTGTGCCACAGGTAAGTTAAAACACCTCCATACTCACCTCTTACCATATTCATAAAAGTGGCCAGAACTACGTAATTGTAAAATATGGAATACTATTGTAAGGAATTTTCATGTGAGCACTAATTTAGTTCAGTTATCAATAAAGCACATTTGGCCACATTAATACATTGAATTAAGATTCTGTAAGTGCCCAAATCTGCATAATTTTACAAGCTTTATTTAAACATCAAGTACCAGCATGCTGGCAGTTGATTGGTATGTTGTGGTAGCATTAAATCATGAAAATGATTAGCATTTTTTTGTTTAATCCTGATGTTTCAGCAGATAATTTGCTAACATTCCCATGTATTTTGCAATGCTATATTAATGCTTTTCATTTCATCAGAATAACAATGGTGGTTGTATCGCTCTGTCATCCGTGAATGCAAACGTTATCAAGCATGATTCTACAATTCTAAGTTTTCCACTTGTTTCACTGGCTCCACAGTGAGTAATTTAACATTCATGAAAGTGGCTAAAGTGGATATGAATTTTCAAAAGCAATTCAGAAAATCCAAAGGCATACATTTTGATATGAAACAAGATTTCAATCAGTCACTCATAATTTGATGGAGACTAGCAACTGACTTTTTAATTTTTGACACTTACTGACATCAAAAAGTAAACTTTCCTTGTTGCCTTCAATCCCTGATCAAGGTGTTGAGAATATGCTTTCAAACAGAGCATGATTTGAATTCAAATAAGATAGACTACCGAGATCACACTTTGAAAAACCATATAGCTATGAAAAGAACTATTTGGAAGCAAAAACCTGTCGAAGTATTTTGATCCTTTCTGAAATTTAAATCTTAATTAGTAAGATTCGCAGAAACCATTAGCAATCTTTTCCTTAAAAAGGCTCCAAACTGCTGATAAACCATTTCTTCAATAAACAAGATCAGTTTGATTTGCTGGTCTCAGAAAATTCTGAATGTTAACAGCATTAAAACATAAAAATGTAGATTTAATTCCAACATCCTACATATATATAAGACTGCCTTTATTTTGAAAAAAACCCCGCTCCCATTGCAATAAAATTAAACAATGAGTCCTCCAATCCTGCACAGCTGAGGGTTGATTTATATTCATGTATGATTTATGTCTTACTCACAGTGATTAAGTTGAAGCTGCAGGATTTTTGGTGAAATTATTCAAAATGGCATGTATTTTTGGAAGTGATTATGCAGGTACACCTGATCAGTGTGTCACCTGTGCCTACCAATTGTACATGATAAAACACAGCAAAAGTATATAATTGCCTGGCTTGCAGAATAGTCTGATATTTTTATACCTGTGTCAGTTACTGGGTTAGCTCAGATTCCTTAAAGTGCAATGGGGCCTGGGACAGAAATGTTTTCAACTGTGGCTGCAGGATTCAGTAGGGGGAACCTAAGCAATAGGCGCTTCCCCTGCACAACTGTCACAATACACTCACTGTACAGTGAGCTCTTGAATTCCTTCAGAAAATAAGTTAGTAATGTCACCTGCCATTAGAGGCTAGATAACAGAGGCCAAGTAGTTTAGCTGTTTCAGCTCATGTAGGAAAGCAACTAAGCTGCCACGTTATTAGGGAAGAAACAGGGCAGGAAGTGCAATTGAAAACGATACTATTTTTACAACAGGGATTTTGTGTCCCTTTATCATAATGGAGATTGCAGGTTTGATGCAGTTCGCATGAACAGGAAGAAAAATTTAACGTGAATTTCTATCAGTTTTGATATGAATATTCAGCTTGGAAATGGCATTGGAACAGCTGCAAACCTGAAACAGGGACATGGGATTTGAGGTTTGCAACAGCCTTGAGCCTCATACCAGCTGGAAGCTCACCTGATGTTAGTTTTGTCTCATAACACCCAGTATTAAAGGGAATCTGTGTGTTGAAGATAGAAAGAATTCAGGTACTGCGGATAGTTTCCTAAGGTGGAATATTAGGTTTTTGAACCTCTGTGTGTGTAGTAGGAATATTATTAAATGTTGATTTTCTGCTTCCAAGATTGCAGTGAAGTCATCTCTCCAGAAAATATTCTCAGGACCATCAGGGGGACCTTAAGGAGGTCTCTGGAAGCTTAAACACAGCTTGCAAAGAAAGACTGCAAACTATAACATTATTTGGCACAAATTATAGAAGGATTATGAAAACAATACAATATTCTATTTTATAATTTAAAAGACCCACTTTACTGCCATTTTATCTGTATCACCAGATAGAACATCCCTGAACAAAGCGGTAATGTCAGATTCAATTTAATGTCTTACAAGTAATCAGGATATATCCATCTTATCGATATAGTGGTCCTGTTGGTCACTGGCAAGGACTGCCTGTCAGTAACACCACCACCTCCTAACTACCTGCCATGAACAACATACAAACTTGGGATGGAATTGTTAGGGGCCAGTCATTTAACTCACTTGAAAGAGACAGAAGTCAGCTACCGTCAGGATCCAGTTCTTATCTACAGAATGATCTGGGTTCTGCCATGTCTCACCCCTGAAACGTATATCATTATTATCAAGCCACATCACAAACAATCACACTGAACAATATGCCACTTTCAGCACAGGTTCCAGACCAGAAGGCATAGCAGCATAATTAGGCCATTTAGCCCCAAGTTTTCTCCTTTTGTCGATTATGGCTGACTTTTTTTCCCACTCAACCCCATTCTCCTTCCTTCTCCCCATAACCTTTGACCACCCTAACTAATCAAGAATCTATCAGCCTCTGCTTCAAATATACCTAAAGACTTGGCCTGCCACAGCCTGCCTAGAATCCACAAATTCACCACCTCTGGCTGAAGAAATTCCCCTTCATCACTCTTCCAATGAGACACCCTATTTTGAAGCTGTGCCTCCAGTTGTAGATTCCCCCATAGCAGGAAATATCCACTCTATCTAGGCCTTTCAATAGTTGGTAGGTTTCCATGAGATCCCCATCATTCTTCTAGACTCCAGTGAATACAGGCCCAGAGTTAACAAGAATAAACTGTTCAACGCCTTTTCATTCTTTACATTCATAGTCAAAGCTTTCAGTACTGTTGTATTACATTCATACACGTCAATAGCACTGCTGGTACTCATGTGGCACTCTGGGGTAGAAAACTACAACAATAATTGAGCGTCTTCCTCCCCCAACCCGGCCCCTCCTTCTCCAATAGAAGAAGAACCCTACACTGTGATTCTTCCCCAACAAGCACCTACAATGGCTGCTCCAAGCATCAGTGTGCACCTCAACATTTAATGTACTCCTGCAGTCTGGCAGCATGGCTCCATGGACATCTCGATGTGCTGGCAGACCAAGGGCATCTCTCACCGAGCTGATAATCTGCACTTGATGTTCATCTTGGTGTGTGCCCCTGAGAACAGCCCATAGATCAGAGAGCTCTCTGTTATGCAGCAGCTCAGAATGAATCACAACACAAGCCCTTGCATCCTTCTCCACACCCTCTTCACAAACCCACAGTCATTGAATACTCCTCAAATATTAACCCCTTCATTCTTAAGATCATTCTCATGAGCCCCCTTTGGACTCTCCGATGCTAGCACATCCTTTCTCAGATATGGGGCCCAAAACTGCTCATAATGCTCCAAATATGATCAATGCCTTCTAAAGTGCCAGCTTTGCACCTGTGCTTTAATGTCATAGTCCTTTCAAAATGAAAGTTAAAATTTCATTTGCCTTCCTTACCACCCACTCAATCTGCAAGTTAACCTTGAGGGAAACCTTGAATGACTCCCAAGGCCCTTTCTGAATTTACTCCCCATTTGGAAAATATTCCCTTTATCAAACATCATGACCAAACATTGTATTCTACCCTATTCAGCCAGATCCTTAACATATAGTGTGAAAAGTAGAGGAGCTGACGCTGACTCCTGCAGAACACCATAAGTCACCGGCAGCCAACCAGAAAACTCTCCCTTCTATTCCCACTCATTGCTTTCTGCCAGTCAGCCAGTTTTCTGTCCATGATAGTATACCACAGGCACTCATCTTGAAGCGCAGTTTCATGTGGGGCACCTTGTTGAAGGCCGACAGGAATCCAAGCAAACAGTATCCACTCTCTTTCCTTTTTCCATCCTGACTATTACTTCCTCAAAGAATTCCAACAGATTTGTCAGTCAATATTTCCGCTTAAGGAACCCAGACTATTTTATCATGTGCCTAAAAGTACCCCTAAACCTCATCCTTAATAATGGAATCCAACAACTTTCCAATAATAAAACGGCAGGAGTGGCTGACAAGGGAAGTTAAAGACTGCATAAAAGCCAAGGGAAGGGCACATAAGGTAGCAAAAGTGAGTGGGAAGTTGGATGATTGGAAATCTTCCAAAATCCAACAAAAGGCAACTAAAAAGCTATAAGGGAAAAGATGAAATATGAGGGCAAACTAGCCAATAATATAAAGCAAGATACTGAAAGTTTTTTTCAGTTATATGAAGAGTAAACATGAGGTGAGAGTTGATATTAGACCACTGGAAAATGATGCTGGTGAGGTAGTAACTGGGGAACAAAGAAATGGCAGATGAACTTAGCGAGTACTTTCCATCAGTCTTCACTGAAGAAAACACTAGCAGTGTGCCAGAGGTCCGTGAGTGTCAGGGAGCAGGAGTGAGTGCCATTGCTATTACAAAGGAAAAAGTACAAGGCAGACTCAAGGGTCTTAAGGTGAATAAGTCACCTGGGCCAGATGGACTACATCCCAGAGTCCTGAGAGAGGTTGCTGAAGAGATAACGGATGTATTGGTCATGATCTGATCTTTCAAGAATCACTTGATTCTGGCATGGTCTCAGAGGACTGGAAGATTGCAAGAAGGGAGGAAGGCAAAAGAAAGGAAATTATAGGCCAGTTGGCCTAACCTCAGTGGCTGGGAAAGTGTTGGAGTCAATTATTAAGGATGAGGTTTCGGGCTACTTGAAGACTAATGATAAAATAAGTCAGAATTAGCATGGTTTCTGTAAAGGGGAAATCTTGCCTGACAAATCTGTTAGAGCTCTTTGAGGAAGTAACAAGCAGTGTGGACAAAGGAGAGGTAGTGGATGTCATTTACTTGGATTTTCAGAGGTGTTTGACAAGGTGCCACACATGAGGCTGCTTAACAAGATAAAATCCTAAAACATTAAGAAAAGATACTGGCATGGATTAAGGAACAGCTGATAGGCAGGAGACAGCAAGTGGGAATAAAGGGGGCTTTTCTGGTTGGCTGCCAGTGACTAGCGATGTTCCTCAGGGGTCAGTATTGGGACTGCTACTTTTCACATTGTTTGTCAATGATTTGAATGGTGGAATTGATGGCTTTGTTGCAAAGTTTGAGGATGATAGAAGATAGGTGGAGCGGTAGGTAGTGCTGAGGAAGCAAGGTGATAGCAGCAGAACTTAGACAAATTGGAAGAAGGGTGGAAAAAGTCCCAGATGGAATACAGTGTTGGGAGATGTATGATAATGCATTTTGGTAAAAGTAACAATAGTGCAGATTATTATCTAAATGGGGAGTCTATGGTAAAGAAAGTAAATGCAATATTGGCATTTATTTCAAGAGGAATAGAATAAAAAAGTAAGGAGATAATGCTGAGACTTTATAAGACACTAGTCAGGCCGCACTTGGATATTGTCAACAGTTTTGGGCCCCTATCTCAGGAAGGATGTGTTGTCATTGGTGAGAGTCCAGACAAGGTTCACAAGTATTATTCTGGGAATGAAGAGGTTAACATGTGAGGAGCATTCGGTAGCTTTGGGCCTGTACGTACTGGAAGTTAGAAGAATGTGGGGGCATCTCATTGAAACCTAACAAATATTGAAAGGACTAGATAGTGTGGATGTGGAGAAGATGTTTCCTATGGTGGGGGTACCCAGAACTAGAGGGCACACCCTCCAAATTGAGAGGCGACCTTTTAGAACAGAGGTAAGGTGGAAATTTTTAGCCAGAAAGTAGTGAATCTATGGAATACTCTGCCACAGACTGTGGTGGAGGCCAAGTCCGTGGGTATATTGAAGGCGGAATTTGATAGTTTCCTGATTGGTCAGGGCATCAAAGGATATGGCAAGAAGGCAGGTGTATGGGGTTGAGTGGAATACAGAATCGTCATGATGGAATGGTGGAGCAGACTTGGGGCTGAATAGCCTAACTCTGCTACTATGTCTTATGATCATTGCTTAACAAAATTATGAAGGGTATAGACAGGGTAAATGCAAGCAGGTTTTATCTACTTAGATTGGATGTGACAATAACAATAAGCTATAGGTCAAGGATGAAAGGTAAAATGAGGGAAACTTCTTCACCCAGAGGGTGGTGAGAATGAGGAACAAACTGTCCATGGAAGTAGTGGATGTGGTTTAATTTCAACACAACAAAAAATTGGATAGATACACAGATGGAAGGGGGTATGAAGAATAATGGTCTAAGTACAGGTCAATGGGACTAGGAAGAATAATAGCTTGGCACAGACTAGATGGGCCAAGGAGCTTCTTCCTCTGTTGTAGTGTTCTATGACTCCAACCACTTAAGTATTTTGCCCTCTTCCCTTCATAAAAGTGGAGTGATATTTGCTTTTTTTTAGTCCTCTGGAACCATTCTAGAATCTAGTGATTTTTGAAAGATCACTAATAATGCCTCCACAATTACTCTGCTAGCTCTTTCAGAAGACTGAGGTGTAGTCCATCTGACTGAGGGGACTGATCTACCTACGGACCTTTCAGAACTCTTTAGGTGGATGAGATTTCACTTCGTCCAGTAATGATCTTCCCATGAATAATTCTACAGAGCATCCGGTGTGATTGAATACTAGAAATCCGAAGAAGCTGTTTTTAAAAAAAATCTATCCTTTTCAAGCACAGGACTTCAAAGTTGGATGTGAGAAGTGATTTAAATTGAAACTGAAGACTTTTGTTGGAATCTGAAAGCTTACAAGGTATTAAAATCTCAGACTCACTGTCAGTGGGAACACAGCTGTGTATTAAGCAACATCCATGACAGATGATACTTGGATCAAGCTACAACAACTGCACCTCCAATTCATCCATAAGCCTTGCGTGGTTTTTTGCCCATTCTACAATGACCATCTGTCGTTATGAAGTGGGCAGAGGACCTCCAAAGTCATACAGCAGCAGTCACTGGGGAACTGGTCAGTGTCAGATCATTGAACTGACAATAGAGGTGTGGGGATAAACACACAGAAACAGGACTTTCAGTCTTACTGGTCCATGATGACGAAGATGCCCCATCCAAGTTGGCCCAATATGCCAATGTTTGCCCATAAACCTTCTGAACCTTTCCATCCATCCAGCTGCCCTTTAGAAGTTGTTATTGTACCTGCCTCAACCATGTCCTCTGGCAGCTCATTCCACATACTTATCACCCTTGCTGTAAAAAAGTTGCCACTCAGGTTTCTGTTAAATCTTCCCCCTCTCACTTAAAGCTATATTCTCTAATTCTTCATTCCTGAATCCTTAAAAAAATTGAGTGCATCCACCCTATCTATGCTCTTCATGATTTAATATATCTCTATAAGATCATCTCCCAGTCTCCTGCGCTTCAGGGAATAAAGTCCTAGCCCAACCAAACTATCCATACAACTCTGTCCCTCAAGTCCTGGCAACATCCTTGTAAATCTTACTTAGCAGCCAAATCAGCAGCTGGAGATCAAGTCAAGTCAAGTCACTTTTATTGTCATTTCGACCATAACTGCTGGTACAGTACATAGTAAAAATGAGACAACGTTTTTCAGGACCATGGTGTTACATGACACAGTACAAAAACTAGACTGAACCATGTAAAAAAACAACACAGAGAAAGCTACACTAGACTACAGACCTACACTGGAGTGCATAAAGTGCACAAAAACAGTGCAGGCATTACAATAAATAATAAACAGGACAATAGGGCAAGGTGTCAGTCCAGGCTCTGGGTATTGAGGAGTCTGATAGCTTGGGGGAAGAAACTGTTACATAGTCTGGTCATGAGAGCCCGAATGCTTCGGTGCCTTTTCCCAGACAGCAGGAGGGAGAAGAGATTGTATGAGGGGTTCATGGGGTCCTTCATAATGTTGTTTCCTTTCCATATGCACTGGTCCTTCATTTAATGGATGTCAGTTTACCCATTCCCTCATAGTTTTTGTTTGCCTCATCTTAATCTCTCATCACAATCTCTTAAATCAAACTCACTACCTCCACCTCTTGGGTCCTTCATGTGCATCAGTGCCGGTGCCTGCAATAGATGTGTATACAAACGCATCGAGTCCGTCATCTCAGCAGTCAGCAGGACGTGCGGTAACTGTTAAAACCGCTATGAGGGCAGATGAGAAATAGCGTCAGAACACGAGTTGAAGAACAGTGCTAATGTCCCAAATTGAGCGGAAGAACATTTTGCACAAGAGTGGAAAGAGTTAGAAGTCCCAAAACAACGGAAGGCCCTCAAATTTATCTGCTGTTGTCCAGCTCTCCCTAACAATGATTAGCCTCTTCAGATGGATTTTGTGACTTACATCTTCCTCTCCTTTTTGATATCTTCTTCCTTCTGTTGTGTGCCATTGTTTTCTGCACACAAAAAGTACTGATGGAAGCCACAGAAACATGCAGCAGATGAAAAAGGAGGCACCCTGGATTCCTTTGTGGTTATCAACACTGGTCTGTTTCCTGTAGGTGCAGTTTGTTAGAAGTATTTTTTCATCAGTCATCTTTGTAAGGTGTCAAGAATTTTCAAGTAAATTGGTTGCTTCAGTTTGCACCATATTACAGTGGTCAACTTTAAAAAGAGTGTAGATAAATAAACAGAAGAAACACATATGGAATCATACCTATAGTTGTTTGATTTAATGTCTGCAAAGGTTTTGTATGGATGAGATATCCTTTGGAAAATGAACAGAGAATTGACCCTTTGTGAACATCATCCAAAAATCTGGACATGCACAAGAAAAGTGTCAGCAAGAATGAATCCCTGGTGTTTCTGCAAACAGTGCACCCACTGCACACAGCAAACCTTAGTGCTGAAGCAAACTGATTTTCTTTCTTACGCTTTTAGCTCAAGGCAATGCTACAAAAGTTTCTGTCATAAGCACACTCTCCTTCAAATGGCTTCTACAGGGTTTTCAAAGCTTGTGGCAAGACCCCATAACCCATCCCGGAAACTGGGAGCCCTTAATTAGTGGCAGATTGCATGGTGAGGGCTCAACATGACTGAGTAATTAAGCAGATGCCAAGGCAGGTCAAGAGCAAATTCAGCAACATTCCCAATACATTTTTATCAACCCTGCAATAGTAAAATGAGAAATGGGATTCACACTATTGTAGAGCAAAACCATAGAGCATAAACAGTATAGCCCAGTACATGACCTACGGCCCATGGTGTTGACCTTTTAAGCTTCTCTAAGGCAAAGCTAGAACTGCCTCCATTTTTTTTCATCCACAACTCCCTCTAAAAGTCGCTTAAATATCCCTAATGTATCTGCCTCTCCCACCAATCCCGGCAGCGCACTTACTGCCTCTCCCACCAGTCTTGGCAGTGCATTCCACACACCCACCAGTCTCTGAGTAAGAGACCTATCTGTCATCTGCAAGAAGTTTATGGCTTCTTCCATTCCCAAAGCTGTGTATTTGTTTCCCCAATTCCTTGTTGTAACTCATCTGCAGAGCATGTAATAACTTTTCCAGTTGTGTTTAATCTTAGTACTGACCAAACTCATAACTCGTTGTTGTATGTGTTATTTACAGTTTGTGCTGCAGGAACTTCCTAAGGCTTCTTTGGAAAGACCTTCTAAAACATGATCTCCAGTATCAGGCACAGAACAATCCTACGTGACAAGCACTTAAACAGGTCCATGGTCTTCCAGGCCACCTCTCTTTTTTTACAGCCTGGATATGTTATGTTCTGTGTATATTTGGAATGCAATAGGTTGGAGTGTCTCTTTGAATATCTGAAGGAGCTGATCCACCATGTCTAGCTGCCCTATTGCCCACATACAGTACCTGATCTACGTACACCCAGTGCAGAGAAAAGTACGTGTCAAAGGTGGGGTCCCATCAATGGCCTACTTCTGCACCCGAGATGGCCACTGTTATCTCCAAGGGAAAGGCTACTGAGGGACCTATCCAAGCCAACTGCCTGCTGCCCTTCTGAGCTTACATAGAGCCAGGGCCTCTTTGAACAGAGAGACACAGTGTCTTTTGGCTAACTGGAGTACTGATGGACACCACTGGGATTGGCCTTCACTGGGGACCTTGATAAAATATTAATTTGAGTGCTTCTAGTGTTTTAAATAAAATTATCTTAAAGAAAACACCCCCCCCCAAAGGACATCATTCTTTAGACATCCCTCTCCTTGTCACACATCCTTCTGACTTTGACTTAAATTGTTGCTATTGACTCATTGACATATTTTAGAACTTCATCACAAAAAATGCTGTGGTTCAAGAAGTACTAGTACTTGAAGTTATAATACAAGTGACTGTAACCACATCTAGTTAGGTTAACGTCATGAAGTCATTGTTTTATCAAGCTGTATTGTGACAGCATATGTGTGTATCCAATCACTCTCGAAATTCAAAGGGTTAGATAAGGAAGAACAGGCTGAAAACAATTATTTTTAAAAAGTCTTTGAAAGTTGTAAAATATTGCACTATTTTCCATTGTGCAAAGAAAAGGCAAATCAAGAATCCATCAATAATTACTTTGATGATCATTAAGATTTTAAAGGGAAATTCAGAAGGATTATCTGGAAGGAATGTGTTGACAGAGAGAATGGCTAAGACTGGTAGTACTGATGTATTTGGAGGGAAGTTTATATTGGACAAGAAGATTAAACCTAATGAAGAGGGTAGATTGTACGGAACCTCTCCAAAAGAGCATAACTGAAAAAACTAAAAATTACCAATCAGTTAAAAAGCTCATCTGGCCCCACCTATGCCTACTGGAGGAGGAAACCTGCCACCTTGACCAAGCAGCCTCAGATCTACCAAAGTGGTTGATTCTGAAAAGGCCTTGCAAACCATTAATTTCAATGACACATAGCGATCAGCATTAAATCCTGGCCCTGCACGGATACCAATTCCTGAAATATGAATAACAAAAAACATTTTCAGCCTCTGTGGAAGCAAACAGCCACCCTAAATTTGAAGGAAGCTGCGATATGAAGAAATACGTATTCCACATCTGTTGACATTCCCTTATGCACATCATGCAAATACTGTAGCTCGAAACTACCAGCATTGCATTATTTGTATAACTCGGGGGCACAGTCAAGCAAACCGGTCATCTGACACTTATACATTAATTCTACTTTATGTGGTTTCAATAGCCAAGTTTTATCATGTTAGTAAAAAAGTAGAAAACAGAAGTTTCCGTTTTAAAGAGCATGCTACATTTAGAGGCAAATTCATCTTTCAACCTGAGACTTAAATACTCATCATTCTGCCATATCTATGGGTTCAAAATATCCATGATGGACAATATTTGTTTCTCATAGATTAAAAAGAGCAAGGCTTTAATCCTCTGGGGATTTAAAAACGAATGTTCACATGTTTTCTTTCTCCATACTGCACTGCTCTCTGGAGTTTAAAATTTAACAGCTAAGCATTTTAGTAGGTCGGAAAATTTACATAGCAAATGAGTAGTTAAATTTTAAAGGGACCAACACACCTTGAGATTACTTTTAATTTTTGCATTCAAGAAAATCTATGTGCTTTATATTTTTTACCTCAGAACATCTGTTGCTGGAATAATTCAAGTGGGAATGTCAAATAGTTTAATACTATTGTTTAACATAAAACGTAGCAGCCAGGTCAGACAATCATTTTTGAAACATGGAAATTGACTTGGATTAAAAAAATCATTCCACAATCATCCAGCCTCTGAGCTTTATCTGCAATACTGGACTTCATGATCACATTTATCACTTTTTCCAAATGCAGCTATTTTTATTTCTCCGTTCATTACATATACAATTCCTGTCAAAGAGTACCCACATTATAACGATTAAAGATTAATTTTATTTGTCACATGAACAGTGAAACATTAAAACATACAGTGAAACGTGTTGTTTGTGACAGTGACCAACACAGTCTGAGGATGTACTGGGGGAAGTATCACCATGCTTGTAGTGCCAACATAGCAGGCGCGCAACTGACAAATCCTAACCTGTTTTGAATGTAGGATGAAATCAGAGCACCAGAAAGAATCTGACATAGTCATGGGGAGAACATACAAACTCCTTACAAACAGAGGCGGAAATTGAACCCTAATTGATGGCATTATAGAATGTTACTCTATCTGTGAGTTATTTGTAACCCAGTGTCCCGAAGACTCAATCGTAAGTCTGTATGTAAGCCAGACACAAGCTGGGGAGGACTGGAAACTGTTTAGTCCATTCTCTAGCACTCTTCCTACATAAATGCATAAAGTCCAGATCCATAATTAAAATGTAAACTGGTGCAAGGCTCTGCCACATCTATTCAAAAGCACTAGATTTTACATATTGTTGAATCTATGAAATTCACATTACTCTTTCCAATTTTTTATACAGATACAGTATCATCAAATGTTCTTCATGTCAATATATTTCTCTCTTTTTTTTCCATTTAAATTCTTGATATTTTTCAGATGTATTGCTGCAGTATATTATAGCATATAAACCACCAACCTGGACATTTAGATTTGGCTAATTAAATCCTAAATATGCCCATATCTCATTTCCTTTTGCAAAACTGAACAACATAGACCCAGTAATTATGAGTAAAAGAGGGATGGACTTCAATGCAAACCTTATGGTGTGGATTTTCCTATGATGGCTTATAGTTTGTGAAGAGAGCAAAGTTGTTAAACTGAGAGAAGAAAGCAAACTAGAAACTAAAACGAATTAAACAATCTGCCGGAGGAACTAAGCAGGTTGAGCAGCATCTGTGGGGTTGGGTGGGGGGAGGAATTGTTGATGTTTCAAGTCAAAACCCTGCATCTGTAAAAAGTATCATTGTTAATAAATTTTATATAACATACAATATTATTATCACACAAGGATTAAGTATTTGGAAATTCACTTAAGCAAACCTAGAAAGATTTTTTAAAAATCTTTAAAAATTATCCAAGTTTTAAATGCTATTCAGAGGAAATCCACAGATACTGTACAAAATTAGATTATCTGGGCCAAGATGTAGTAATTATGTCACTGCACACAAATATAAACACAGACTTCATTCAACAAGGTGACTTCTACAGTGGCACGAATGTATAAAAAATTGAAGATTTTGTGATGTTTTCTTCAGCAAATGCTCTTCAGTGCTCCCCATGTAAAGCAAAGATTCAGTGAAAATATGGGCAGGCATTTGCAGGACTCTGTTTCAGTGTGCATGTGCAGAGACCAGAATTACAGTCAAATTCAGTGAGCGAGTGCTGATTGTTTTGCTATCATTATATTAAGGTCATGAAGACCCTTGTAGAGATGTCAGTAATAATACTTCAAACATTACAAATAAGAAGCTCAGAAACCTCTATTGAAATGTGCCCCAAAGTTAAAACATTAAAATAAGGAAATTTCATTTCCAAATCAGGGAAATAGATTTTAAAAAATGATTCCTTTTGAATATTGCTCAGACATGAAGGACAATTCTACAGATTCACATTCCTGTTAAGTTGAGTGAAAAAAAACAACAGATTCCTCCCATATTAATTTAAGTAAAGGTAAGACCACTGAACTTCACACCTCGATTACTTCATGGATAAGCTGCATTACTGGTCAGGATGACTAATTTACCCCAATGTTTAAAGTTTAGTTTTGACGTATTCTGAACACAACGTGGCCCTTCCCTTCCCCACAAAAACCATCCACCCAGGATTATTACCCTACAACCATGCTTACCCTCTGCTGTAAACAAAAGTCAAATAAACTCAAGATAATGAAATAAAACCAGAAAGAGCTTGAAACACATAGCAAGTCAATTAGCGTCAGTGGAAAGAGATCTTCAAAAACAACATTTCAGGACAAAGATTGGTTTCAACAATTTAAAGGACAATGATAAGAAATTTTAAATGAAATAATAATTAATAATGAAATAATGAAATAATAATTAATCTGCCTTTAATTTCCCAATGAAGGTCAGCAATCCCAGCATAAGCCATCCATTTTTACGTGTTCATAATGCACTAGATTACTGCCACAAAAAGCTGAATTTCATAGAATACCCTGTTGTACATATACTTATGACAACAATAAACTTAATGTTGAACTTGAACTGTAAATTTGGAGGGTGAGATTGGAGGAGCATCTGGACTCTCTGCCGACACTGGTGGGGGAGTGGGAGCCAGCATTCTGTTCTCTAGCTGAATGGAATCATAGAAGTCAGAGACAAGGTGACCCCTGAGCAGGACATTGCCAGTATTTCTCCATGAACCACAAGCAAAACAAAGCACTCTTCAGTCCATTCTATTGACCAGAAGGCAAAGCAATGAAGCAAATCCAAATGCTCAGTATTATGCATTCATCTGCATAGTGCGTGCATGAACCACGAATAGCTTAAATCAAAGAGATGACATCAAAAACAGCAGACTTCTTCCAAAGAGCAAAACATGACTACACAAATATTTTATTCAACATAATCAGAAAAATAAATGCAAACCAGTAACCATGACAAATTATATCTGGGAGTTCAGCCATTTCACCATAATCTGCGGATATTTGGAGCATGTCTTTAATTCTCCAAAGTCTACAGTAGCAACTCAGCTCTATTTACAATGAGAAATGTACTAGTTTAACCCTTTCAAATCTAAAACAACAATCCTGAACCCAATATTTTGATATTAATAGATCAGAAGTGTTTGACTTTTCCACACAAGGAAAGGATACAAATATATACATTCAGTAGCCGCTTTATTAGATATATCTGCTCGCTAATGCATATATCTGATCATCCAATCATGTGGCAGCAACTAAATACATAAAAGCATGCAGACGTGATCAAGTGGTTCAGTTGGTGTTCAGACCAAACATCAGATTGGGGATAAAATGTGATCTAAGTGACTTTGATCATGGAATTGATGGTGATTATCTCGGAAACCGCTGATCCCCTGGGGTTTTCACACTTAGCAGTTCTAGAGATAACAGCGAATGGTGTGAAAAACAAAAACCATCCAGTGAGCAGCAGTTCTGTGAGCAAAAATGCCTTGCTAATCTGAGATGTCAGAGAAGAATGGGCAGACTAGTTCAAGCTGACAAGAAGGCGACAGTAACTCAAATTTCCAAGAATTACAATTGTGGTGAGCAGTACAGCATCTCCGAAGGCACAACACGTCAAAACATACAGTAGCCACTTCATTAGGTACAAGAGGTGTAGTTCCCTAGTGTTGATTTCACTCTGGTTTTTGCATCCATCCAATCTTTGTATAGCTAAATATATACTAAATCCCTGAAGTCCTTTAGAAAGATAGAAGGCCAAGAGGTAAACCTCATTTTTGGTCACTGCCTGTCAATTATCCCTGTCCTTCCAAAATTCATGAAGTTGAAAGATAAAATTACAAGGTAGCAGTAGAAAGGATGGTGCCATGTTGAACCCCCAAAAGTTTAGAATTATTAAATATCTACACACTCTGGCTATAGGCTACACCTTGACCATCACTAGCCAAGGCAGTCATAGTTTACCTGGAAGAGGACAAAGGGGTGAGAAAGTGAATATTGATGATCTTCCATCCCCACCCATCTTTGCTGCATTTACTTGCAATGCTCCATCTAGTGGCCCAGCAAGACACCAGCAAATCATTTCCAACTGAACCTAAAACCAAGCTCAAGAACAATACAACCCTGTCGTTGAAATGTAAAATGTTCTGAGGAAACACCTCATTCTCTTCAACTTAGAAGGTGACAGGAGACTTAAATTATGGAACATTAAACTTGACCAGAAATTGACTGAAACTGACATCTTACAATATGAAAACATGACTATCTATGCACTTTGGAACACTATGGGTTAAATATACAATCTCACGTTGTTATGTACATATAGTTAACAGCTGACTCAAATCATATCTAAGCTGGTTTATTCACTGCTGCTTTTGACTTGTGTGGAAAGTACTTGAAATAAAATTTATCAAAGTTGTTGACATTTTCAGTATAAATTGCTCCCTAATTCCTGTAATGGGTATCAAAACATTGTTTTACAAAATGTGATACTAAACCATTCTCAAAACAAGCATATTAATTAAACAGGGTAATGTCAATTTTTCGCCAATTCTGATTCAAATTCAGGATGGCTTGTATATGAACTCTAAGATTGGGAATAATGAGATAATGAAATAAGCATTACATGTTAGATCTACCTCTGACAATCATTTGTTAATGCTTCACATATGGCTCACTATAATTCCAGTTCACTAATTTAAACAGACTTATGGTTCATAAGTCACATAGGAAACTTGCTCACATTCGTGAACTCCGTACTTTGTAAAATCACTCCAGAATGTTTACTATTTTAAAAGTCTGATTGGTTTCAATATATTTAGGTTTCACCAAAAAGATGAAACACAGTCATACTTGGCTTTAAAATAAAGTCTGGGTACGTCAACCAGCAGAAAAAAAATGCTAGTCCTTTCTCCTGCCTTCATTGGGGAAATTGGAGGTGTGTGGCATGGGCAGCTACACGCATCACATCTCCAAGAGTCGCACCAAACTTACATACATAGAGCCAAAAAGTAATTCCAGAGGTAGAGGACTCACTATTAAGTCACTCACTGAGATGTTAACTGATGAGAGCTGAGTAGACAAACCACGAGGTCTACCAGGCATTAAAATGAACATTTTACATGACAAAGGTAAACGTATTCAAAGTTCCTCCAGTAACTTCCACTGATAGTCTGAAGTGTCCCGAACTCCAGTGGTGAACCAGACCCACAGCAGGGTTTCCGATGGCACATGGAAGAAGCCTTGTCTGAATGCTTTGACAGCCAACAGAGCCACATTACCTACTTCACTAGCAGCTGAATTTCCTAAAGACTTTAAAGGTTTCATATTTATGATACTGTTTTATTTTAAAACTATTAAAAGTTAGGATGAATAATTCTGATTTTGTTTCTTTAATATCAAAATTTGAATTCCTTAATCAATTTAAAATAATGAATACATTAAACCAACATAATTAAAACAGGAATCTGGTTCCTCCTTCACTTTCTTGTCAATGTCTTTGGGAGTTGACTGTGCAGTATTAAGGTGGGGAAGACCTAAAAATAGTTCTCCACCGCTAGACGACAACTGACAGATTCAGTATATTAAAATCCGGATTTGCAGACTTGAACATGCTTACATAATGGAATTTACCAGTTCCATTTAAACTGAGTACACTTAGAACCAACAGTATTTACCAGCAATATCAGAGCCGCAATGTACAATGGATCCCACAGAGCCTTATTAGAAACTGAATCTACTATATTAAACTAATACAATTAAGTTCAAGCATTGAAGAAAAGTAAATTGAGCAAAATTATCAAATGAATGAAATGGCAATAGTCCAGGTGTGGGATTTATTTCCAATTCTCTTACCTGTGCCCTTTCAACTTATTCCAAAGAAAAGCTGTTCTAATGAGGAACATTTCTTAAGGGTTGAGTTCTGCAATCTTTACACACAATGAACTCTTATAATAGCCTCATTTTTAACCTTTGCAAATGCTAATCTGTCAACCCTGGTCATCTAAATAGGTCAGTTAAGGTCCTCATTATTCACTAAGTACTCGACTCCACACAATATAAATGTCAGATCTCTAAATTTTGAAACTATTCTATTTAAAAAGCATGAAATAACACATCTAATTTTAGTTTGGTTCTATTGCATTTTATTAAATTGAAATAATTATGGGTAAAGTAATTGGGTACTTAATCTATCCAGGTAGTAATAGGAGGTTTAGGCTGATAATGAGAATGATCATTGTCCAGATTGTAGAAAATTCAGTTTCTAAAATTGCAAAAATGCACCCCATGTGCACCTTACATAGCAATTTTGTCTCAAAGTTTCTAGGTTGAAAATCAACATATTTTCATATGTAAGTACACCTGACACCTATAGTATAAAACTTTATGATTAGCATTACTCATTAAAATTAAAATATTGTCTGGAATTATTAAGGTAGTGGACACAACTGCCATTGCACCAGCACTGATTAACAACACTGAATAACCTGCTTCTGTGATTTTATGTAATGTATAAATCAACATTATTTAAGTCAGTCATTTTGTTCATTTTATGCTATCAGTTCCTGTAAAGTCATGAAATGATGGATCATTTTTGAACTTAAAGCGTTATACCTACTTGATGATGTGAACAGCAAGATATGGCGCTGTGATTCAAGGCTATTTTGTGTCTTCACAGATTCTTCCCTAATTCTTACTACAGTGACAATAACCACTTACAGTTATAATCAAACCTTCACAAAACAAAAATACAGGAAGATTATTGACAAGAGGTTTATCAGACAAAATTCAATATCGAACCACATCAGGAAACAATGGTTTGGGTTTTGCCGTGAATGCATATACATTGTCCATTTTCATGTTTTTAATGCTTGAGCATATAAAACCTTCAGTTTCTGTTAGTGCTATATCAGTGCAAAAACATCTCTGCAAGGTTCTTTCAAAATCAAATTAAGTCTATGGATTATTAATATAGACTTTTTAAGTAGTTAAATGTGTTAGTGTGCTTTGTTTTTTTTTTGCTTTTTAAATTTTTTCATGATTGACACTCACCAGCCACTTTATTAGGTAACCCTGCATGCTTACTGGTTAATGCAAATATCTAAGTAGCCAGTCGTGTGGTAGGAACTCAGTGCATAAAAGCATGCAGACATGGTCAAGAGGTTCAGATATTGTTCAGACCAAACATTAAAATGGGGAAGAAATGTACCCAAGTGACTTTGACAGTGAAATAATTGTGCATTCCAGACAGGATTATTTTAGTATCACAGAAATGGCTCATCTCCTGGGATTTTCATTCACAAGAGTCTCTAAAGTTTTCAGAGAATGGTGCAAAAAAAACAAAAAAAAAATGCAGTGAGTAGCAGTTCTGTGGGTGAAATGTCTTGTTTAATGAGACGCATCAGAGGAGAATGGTTAGACTGGTTCAAGCTGACAGGAAGGCAGCAGGAACTCAGATAACCCAAGTGTTACAACAGTGCTATGCAGAAGAGCATTCTGAACACACAACATGTTGAACCTTGATAGGCCACAGAAGCAGATGACCACGAACATGTGCTCAGTGGCTGCTTAATTAGGTACAGGAGGTTAAAGGCTTGTGAAGTTATCAGAGATCAAGTGTTTTAGACACTTGAGAGTTCTGACGAAATCAGGGAGTGGTTGCACCTTTTGTGAGTAGAGCTTGCTTTCATTTTCCCCTCTTCTAAACCAACTGATCCCATTACAACATGGACAGAACCTCCCAACGGGCCGCTGGAGATACTGTAGGTTTTGGCAAGTTGTACACTAGTGGAGAAATAGACTTCAGGCAGCAATGAGGCCACTTAGATTCAGTTGCTTATCACCTGCACATCGAAACATACAGTAAAATGCATTGTTTGCATTAACAACCAACCTAAGGATTTGCCTAAGGATACGTTGGGCGCAGCCTTTTAATGAAGAGTATAAGAATTTTACAGATAAGGAATCATTAAACTGGGTAATAGTCTAGGTCAGTATATCCAGCGCTGAGGGGGAAAGGGTACAAATGTGTGGTTTCTAATAAACTCAAGTAACATTCTTATTTAGCCAAAATAATTTTGTTTAAAATAATATCACTGCCTGAAATGAAAGCATATGGCTATCAACCACAAAACTCTTTTGAGATGAAAGTATTTACACAACATTGTATAACAACATTTCTCCCTATTTATATAGAATCATCAGTCCAATGGCTATAAATCCTATCGGTCATATTATTCCTGGAAAGAGTAATCTTACCTATCCCATCTGATTCAATTCCATGATTTAGGAATTGGGAAAATAAAGAAATTAACCAGCCACCAATGGATCAGTTGCTCTCTTGACATCATCATGGAAACATCTCCAATGACGGAAGGTAGTGGCAGGATTATTCGTCATGTAATCATCCACATCAATCATGAACACTTTCAAAACAGCTTAACATTGAACAGACACAATTTTACTTAGAATGAAATTCATGCTAAAATGAGAAAGTCAGTGAGTCTTTTTATTGCATTAATAATAAATATTATGCACTGTCTAAACGTCCTCTTGACTTGGACTTCAAGAATATATACATGATTCACAAAGCTTTTTATTAATCCTTTGAAAGCTACAGTGGCTTCTTGATACTAAAATTATAACACAATATTAAGGAGAGACTTCTGCAATTTATGTAGAAAATAGCAACTCAGGGCCATGCCAGTCCTCCGAGGAATTGAGTGCCACAAGGATATTCTCAGGAGTACGAACATGCAGAGTTGCAAATGTATCCATTTTCAATAACTGGTGAATTTTTAGGTTTTCAAAATAAATCCTACACGGGGAATATGTAAATCCTATGGCATTTTCATTTTGTCTTCTGTGGCCCAATATAATACCAAGAAAAATTTATACTCCTGGTATTGGAAGGATTTCACAAAGAATTTCACAGTTCAGTAAATGCTCCAATTATTTTCCATTCGCTACATTATTCTGGTATCTTATGACTAATTTTGCTAATATATTTTGAGTTTAAAAAGTTATTGTATATAAAATTATCAACTATTCTACTGACGTTCCACACAGACACACTTACACAACACAGACCAGGAAGCCTGTAATACCCACAATGCACTGTGCACACAGACTGCCAGCACCATGGACAAATCCTTACACAGCTATGTACTCTTTCCATCTCCTGACCTTTGTGAGGAGACAATGAAATATATCTGGCCCTCGTTAATATAGATCACTGATGGCTGCCCTCATAAAACAGTTGAATGACAAACAGCAAAATTTCGCAACCATCTCCAGCCCAGGCCTGCAAGGAGGCAAACGTGTGAAAGTCCTTGCCAGTGTCACACTTGTAATCACTAGCAATATGAAATGAGGTTGCCTCTGCAGCCACAGCTATCGATAAGTGGAAGTGCAATGATCCCATTGACTTCTGATTAGGAGGATTGTTCTCATAGGGTAGAGTCACAGAGTTGTACAGCAAGGAACAGGTCCTTCTGCCCAACTTTTCCATGACTACTGTAATCCCCTTAAACATTGTAAGTGTACCTGCCTGTACCACCTCCTCTGATCACATATCCCATATAAGTAACACTTTCTGTTTGGGAGAACCAACACATCAAATCTCCCAACAGAAAAGCAACCTGGGAAAGCCCCTCTCCCTCTCCTCCTCCTACATACTTCCGCAGTCTTTGTCCACTCTGCATTTTCTGACTTAGTCTCACGAAGGGAAGTGACTGATCCACCATTGTCTGGGATCAACTGGTTTGCATCAGCTGTTCAGCAACTTCCACAAAGTTGTCTCAAACTGCTAGACATCAGCAATTCAAATCAACTTTGGAAAACACGGGCTCACAACAACAGACATAGAAGTCATTCAGCTGCTAACTGTAAGTGCTGAATGATTTCTACATATAGCTAGCTGTGAGCAAAGAGGTGAGGAAATTGGGAAGGAAGAGTCACTGGGTAGGTATCCTGGCTGCAATCTATCTTCAGCTGTGTTGGAGAACTAATTGGTTTTGCATGTTGACTGACATGTAAAAACTGTCCAAAACTACTAATATGCAGCATATCATATCTAATAGCAGGTTGGTCCAACAGAACCCAAACAATGAACCCAACCATCAACTTGAATTTTTCACAGAAAATATTTTGTACAGCAGTGTGGCATCATATACAACTTTGACTGCCTCTTTCCATTTAAAATAAATTCTGTTACCTGCTTCACATGGACATACCTCAGCTAGGGCACCCACTTAGGCATTAAATAATCCATTCATTTTTAATGTGTGGGATAAAGATTGTCAGTCAGTGACAATCTGTAAGTAAACAGTAGGGATAGTGCAAGTATCTAAAATAAGATTAGACAAATGACCATAAAATTTAAGATAAACAAGCCATTAAAACTCTACTGTATTATGCAAAGAGGATTAAAGCTTAGTAAAGCCTAAGACTAAGACTTAAAACCTATTTATGCACAAGTTCTAACTGCTGTCAGGTCCCCCTCAGGTTGCGACAGAGTTCCATTCCTGTGAACTGTTTAGAAACAAAACAGTTTGCAAGTTGGAAACGGGACTGTGACCCCAGCTCCCTCACAGCAGGAGATGCCTGCAGCACTGCGGCAGCTGGCAAATCTATCTCATCAGTATCCCAAGCACTCATTTGTATGTATGGACTGCACGCAAGTCAGACATTTATTAGCTGAGGAGGCCCTGGACAAATAGCATGAAATGTCCAAGTTAAAACCCTGTTTAGTTGGAATCAATTGGAACCAAATGGAATGGAGCAATAATCTAACACTCACCATGCCCTGAAGGGGACCACATTTGTGGAAGATTGGAAGGGGGGGAGGGTATAGGACTTATGGTCAGGTAGTTTAATGTCTCTGACTTTTGGATTTCTTAAAGGTTCAGGAAAATGCAACAAAATGAGGCATTCATGAACAATGTAAAGAAATAGCAATATTGGAAAAGTTGAGGAAACATTGTGATTGGAAAAGCACAAAGTATGAGATGATTCCAAACAGGGAAAAGAAAGGTCCCATGTCTCCAGGTTGAAAGGGGTGTCATTCTAATCAACAATGCTATGGAACCTATCAAAATGAGTTGTCACTTTGGGACTGAACACCAGAATTTAAAAGAAAAGCAAATGGAATTTTCCAATGGTGGTAAGATCAAGTGGTGTCTCAACACAAACTACAATTGCAATAATGACAAATAATGGTATGGCAGGGGTACTCTGTCTCCTAGCATGTCACAATTTACAAAAGGTGAAGACTTAACGATGCCAATTGTTCAATCTTGGATGATGCAGCTGCCAAAAAAATTAGCAGCGCACATAGAATTATTGATCATGCAGAGAAGGCTGAATCCCAATTGACTGAGAACGTGAAACAGGCTGGTTTGTAACACTGGTTTGTAACGGGCTGGTTTGTAATGCTGTGAGATATGTTGACTAGCTTTGAAATGCTGAGGTTCTTATTATTTATTTGTATAATACCCATAAAGTGGCCACATGAAGATTCACTTTGATACAAAGTCACTGTTCTAGGGCAATTGAATATCTTACAATTAAATGACGGCCACATTACCTGCTCAGGGAATTTACTGTTGCATTCATCACTGCTGTCTACATCCCCCACACCCCCGAGTGTGAACGTCATGGATCCACTGGAAAATCTTTACGTTATCATCAGCTCCCTACAAAACAAGCATCTGGACGGCCTCTTCATAATTGCAGGAAACTTCAACCACGTAGACCTGCAGAACGTTTACCCAAATTCCACCAACAGGTCACCATGGCCACCAGGGGAGCAAACAGACTCAACCACATTTAACAAACATATGCTGCTCTTACAAAGTCATCCCAAGCCCTCATCTTGGCCTCTCTGACCACATCGCTATTATATACCAACCGCAGCTGGAAAAGGAGAAGCCAGTCAAGAGGACCATCACTGTATGGCCTAATGAAGCATTATCTATGCTCCAGGACTGGTTTGAACAGACTAACAGGCAGATGTTCAAGGAGGCTGCACAAACGAAAAAGACACAGACTTTTAGGATTTTGCCTCATCTGTCACTAGCTACATCTGTAAGTGTGTAAAGCTGAAGTACAGTCAGCTCACAGCCCAACCAAAAGCCCTGGCTGAATGCTGAGGTAACAGCCGAGACCCTTCAGCAGGACCGGAGAAAAGAAGATGAGGAGTAGATTTAAAAGGTAGGGGAGGAGAGAAAGAAACACAAGGTGAAAGGTGAAACCTGAAGGGGGAAGGGGGAAGTAAAGAACTGGGAAGTTGATTGGTGAAAGAAATACAGGGTTGGAGAAGGATGAGTCTGATAGGAGAGGACAGAAGGCCATGGATGAAAGAAAAGGGGGAGAAGCACCAGAGGGAGGTCATGGGCAGGCAAGGAGATAAGATGAGAAAGGGCAAAGGGGATGGGGAATGGTGAAGGGGTAGGGTGCGTTACCAGAAGTTTGAGAAATTGATGTTCATGCCATCAGGTTGGAAGCTACCCAGACGGAATATAAGGTATTGTTCTTCCAACCTGAGTGTGAGCTCATCATGACAGTAGAAGAGGCCATGGATTGACATATCAGAATGGAAATGGGAAGTGGAATTGAAATGGGTGGCCACTGGAAGATCCTGCTTCTTCTGGCCGAAGGAGCGTAGGTGCTTGGTGAAACGATCTCCCAATCTATGTCGACTCTCACCGAGGCCACACTGACAGGAGACAATGAGATGTGGCCATACAGAAGGCCACACTGGGAGGACCAGACACAGTACATGACCCCAAAAGACTGACAGGTGAAGTGCTGCCTCACCTGGAAGAACTGTTTGGTGCCCTGAACGGTAGTAAGGGAGGAGGTGTAGGAGCAGGTGTAGCACTTGTTAGTGCTTTCAAGGATAAGTGCCAGGAGGGAGATCAGTGGGGAGGGATGAATGGACAAGGGAGTTGCATAGGGAGTGATCCCTGCACAACGCAGGAAGTGGGGGGAGGGAAGGAAAGATGTGCTTGGTGGTGGGATCCCGTTGGAGATGAGATCCCAGGCTAAGTACTCAGGGAGTGTGCACAGCAAGTCACTAATGTCTTCACGAACATTTTTAACACATCACTCATCTAGGCTGCTGTCCCCACATGCATCAAATCAGCCATCATCATCCTTGTACCAAAGAAGTCTACATCTTCAGAACTAAACGACTACCATCTGGTGGCATGTAGGCCAATCAACATGAAGTGCCTTGAACTACTGATAAATGGCACATATCAAATATTCCATCCCTGCCACATTGGACACTTACTGATAAGCTTAGCGAAATAACTGCTCTAAGACAAATGCTGTAGCATCTGTTATTCACCAGGCCCTGACCCACCTAGAAAACAAGGACACATGTCAGAATTCTGCTTCTGGATCTCAGTTCGGCTTTCAACACTATTTTCCCACAAAGTTTGCTGAACAAACTCCTACTCTTTGGACTAAATACACCATGGTGCAACTGGGTGTTGGACATCTTAACCAACAGATGTTCAGGATGCATAACTGTTCCTCCCTCACCCTCACCCCAAATACAGGTGCCCCCCCCCCCCCCCCCGTGGCTGTGTGCTGAGTCCCTTGCTGTACACTCTGCTCACATATGACTGCACGGCCAAACACCTGAGGCTTATCACATTATCAAGTTCGCCGATGACACGACATGAGATGATCACTCTTTAGGTTTACACATATACTGATGGAGCTGATGACAGATGAGCCGAATTGGTGGGTGTCATCAGCAGCATCAATGAGATGTGAAAGAGCTCGAGGCTTGGTACGAGGCAAATAACCTCTTACTCAATGGGAACAAGACAAAGCATATGGTTATCAACTTCAAGAGAACTTGCCTCACTCCCAACCTGAGTCTGATAAGGGTTTCTATTGTGGGCTGGAAGTGGGAAGGGGTCAGGGAGATGGGAAACATGTTTGGGAATGGGAAAAGGAGAAGGGAGAGTGCAGGGAGCGGGAAGTACCAGAGAGATATTCTGTAATGATCAATTAAATCAATTGTTTGGAACCAAATGACCTTGCCTTATATCTCAGGGCTGGGTGTGTCCGCACCTGCACCACCCACCACCCCGGCACTCCTCCTCTGCTATCTGACCCACACCCCTCCAGTGGCACTTCACCCTCACCATTCCTAACATCTTTAGCTCTAGCTAGATTTACAAACTCGCTCTCCACTCCACAATGACAAATACAGTACTGTACAAAAGTCTTAGGCATCCTAGCTAGGTATATATGTAGCTAGAGTGTATATCATGTAGAGGGTCATGGATTCTAGTGGAAATTTTGCATTGAGATTTGCACTGGATGAGCACCACAACTGTGAAATGGGAGCTGACTATCATCAGCCAATTCTGCTAAACAGAGTGGATGAACAGTAAAGTGAACATGAAGCCTTTCTGTCATTTTTCTAGTTGACTACACCTGGGATATAACCAGTTCATTTCACGTTGAGGAATTCTTCTAAAATGTTAAATTTCAGTAATAAAATATATTTCTTGATAAATAATTTGAAATGCACCCTTTTGTTTTATATAGGTTGTGTTTCAGATATTCAGACTAATTAAACTACAAGGTGTATTTTTGCTGAATTTCAAGTTTATATGCACATACCTGGCAGTTTTAACATATAGCTATAAAGGCTAGAATATTAAAAGAGGTTCATGTCAGTTTACAAAGTTCGTCAGCCAGAACCAAAAAGGCTGAAAAGCATTGTACCTCATCCTGAAAATAATAGGTGCTTAAAACTTTACAGCAAATACATATATTCTTACAGACATGATTCGAGAGACTAGACTTTAAATATTTCCTCATTCCAGAGACTTATTGCATTTTCATCTTTTTACGAATTAATTCCATTCATTCTGCTGTTAATAGTCCATTACTTACCATTGATTTTGATTTGTCTGTGATGTTTTATCAAGTATATTCAGATGATTTCATTCATCCTTAAGGCAACACAAGTCCAGATGGAATCTGATATTCCAAACCTTTCAAGAAAGCCCAGTTTAAGAACATTGCATATGTAACATTACATATAAAGCTATAGTTAGTATAATGATAGAATTAAAAATGTTAAAAGATTCCTTAAAATGAACTATGAATGCAATCTGGCATGAGGATCCCTTGATAAACACAGCCACAATGCAAATTAAGAGGACATTATTTTTGCCCTTATCAATATCTTATTCCTTCACAGTATAATTTGGGAATAATCTTTCTATCTAGAAACATAGAAAACCAAAAGCAAAATACTGGCCCTTTAGCCCACAATGCTGTGCCAAACACATACTTAATTTAGAAATTACCTAGGGTTACCCATAGCCCTCTATTTTTCTAAGCTCCACATACCTATCCAGAAGTCTCTTAAAAGACCCTATCATATCCACCTCCACCACCATAGCTGGCAGACCATTCTAGGCACTCACCACTCTCTGAGTAAAAAACTTACCCCGACATCTCCTCTGAACCTACTTACAAGCACATTAAAACTGCCCTCTCATGTTAGACATTTCAGCCCTGGGAAAAAGCCTCTGGACTATCCACACGGTCAATGCCTCTCATCATCTGGTATACCTCTATCAAGTTACCTCTCATCCTCCGCCACTCCAAGGAGAAAAAGCTGAGTTCACTCAACCTATTCTCATAAGGCATGCTCCCCAATCCAGGCAACATCCTTGTAAATCTCCTCTGCATCCTTTCTATGGTTTCCACATCCTTCCTGGAGTGAGATGACCAGAACTGAGCACAGTACTCCAAGTGGGGTCTGACCAGGGTCCTATATAGCTGTAACATTACCTCTCGGCTCTTGAACTCAATCCCACGGTTGATGAAGGCCAATGCATCGTATGCCGTCTTAACCACACAGTCAACCTACGCAACAGCTTTGAGTGTCCTATGGACTCGGACCCCAAGATCCCTCTGATCCTCCACACTGCCAAAAGTCTTACCATTAATACTGTACTCTACCATCATATTTGACCTACCAAAATGAACCACCTCACGCTTATCTGGGTTGAACTCCATCTGCCACTTCTCATCCCAGTTTTGCATCCTATCGATGTCCCACTGCAATCTCTGACAGCTCCCCACACTATCCACAACACCCCCAACCTTTGTGTCATCAGCAGATTTACTAACCCATCCCTCCACATCCTCATCCAGGTCATTTATAAAAATCACGAAGAGAAGAGGTCCCAGAACAGATCCTTGAGGCACACCACTGGTCACTGACATCCATGCAGAATATGACCCGTCTACAACCACTCTTTGCCTTCTGTGGGCAAGCCAATTCTGGATCTGCAGCTGAAATAACTAATTGGAGGAAAGTATAGGAAGGATGTCAGAGGTAGGTTTTTAATTTTTTTTTACATGGAACACACTGCCATGGGTAGTAGTAGAGGAAAACTTGTTAGGGATGTTTGAGAGACCCTTAGATAGGCATATGATGAAAGTAAAGGTAGCTTAATCCATCCATGGTACAAAGAAAGCATGTCAAAGGCCAATTATCCAGAGCCCAGAGGTGTCTCCTCCAGTTCTTATGCCAGGAGTCACTGGTCTGAATTTCTTTACCTCTTTGTCAAGAGCTCTTTTTTGCCATAAAGTCTTCAATAAGGTTTACATGGTCAATTTCACTGTACTGGTTCCATTCTGAACCCCTGAAGCTCAGTTAGGTTATTACTGGCAACCTCATGGCTTGACAAACATCCAGATTTCGTTTAAGCAGCAAGTGGTATACAAGATTCACAGCACCAAAATACAAAATGATAATCACTTTGAAAGGAGAAAGGCTAAGCACCTCTTCTTGATATTAAGCAGCAACAAAATCACCAGGTCCTATACCTTGGGGCCTTAGGTATCTTGGGAGGAAGGAGGAGAGATTTAATTAGACCAGGCATATCAGCATGTGGCCATAATATATGAACCCCTAATTATACATCCATTGTATATTTGAATATCTATTAGAATTTATTTATTTTATTGTTAGAATTATCCAAGATGACAAAATTTCTTCTACATTAGTCTTAATACTTCAGAATTTGAATGCAAAGTGTGAAGGCTTTACCCATCTTTCTGTCTCGTCATGCAATATTATATCAATGCTGTAAAATATCCACCATCTTCATTATTCACCACTTCAATGGATCAGTTCACATCTATCATATACGGTAGATGCAGTTCCATCAACATACCAAAGATTACTGATTGAAATTACTTCTGCAACAGAAATGATAAGCTTTTTTTCCAGGCACTGTTTGTTTGCATAGATCAGATTCTGGAGATGTTCACAATATATTACCTTCAGTTCCGCCAGTCTCACAGAATCACATCCTCACGTATGAAGGCATCCTGCCCATATAGTGTGTGATAATGCTGAAAGAGCTCTCCAATCAGTACCAGAGCTGTGCAGTGGTTAGTGCAGCTCTTTACAGTGCCAGCTGTATGATCAGGTTTCAATTCCCACTGCTGTCTGTAAGGAGTTTGTACATTCTCCCCATGACAGCGTGGCTTTTCTCCGGGTGCTCCGGTTTCTTCCCACAGTCCAATGATGCCCGAGTCAGGGTTAATAAGTTGTAGGCATGCTACATTGACGCTGGAGGCCTGGCAACACATGTGTACTGCCCAGCACAATCCTTAATGCAAATGATGCTTTTCACTGTATGTTTCAATGTACACGTGACAAATGAAGCTCCTCTTAACCTTATCTCATCTTTTACCATTAGTACAGCATTTTCTTTCTTCTTTTAAGGTAACATCCAAACTGGTGACAAACACTAAGATAAGGTATTCATGTTTCACATCAGAGCCTGACAGAAAGTGTAAGAAATTAAGTCATTTCCACCAACTGTCTCATGCAATCTTATCGGTTTTGGGTAGTTGTTCATTACATGAATGCCTGTAACAACGACCAGCACCACCGGTAGTGCAGTGCCTTCAGCAACGCAAAACAGGACTGTCATCAAATAAAGAAAAGATTCCAAGCCACATAAGGAAGTGTTACTAACTATGAGTGAAGTTGAAGCTAAATAATTTTAAGAAAAGTCTGAAAAAAGGGGGTGGAGATGCAGAGAGGTTTAGAAAAATAATTCCAGTGCTTAGAGCTTCGACTGCTGAAGGTACAACAAACAGTAGCAGAGGCATTGAATTTTTGAACGGTCTTGCGGCCAGAATTGAAGCAGCACAGACACCTCAGAGCATTTTATGGCTGATGTTGTTTACAGGAGTAAAAAGCAGTCAGACCATGGAGGGATTTGGATGAGAACTTTAAAATAAAGGCTTTACTTTACTGTAGTGAATGCAGTAAGCACGGAGTAATGGATAAATGGGATTAGAACAGGCAACAGGGCTTTGGATAGCATCAACTTTACAAAGGATTAAATGAGGGAGGCTAAACAGGAATGCACGGAATAATCAAATCCACAATTACACCCAAGAACTCACACAACTTACAGTACAGAGTAGATAGTAATCTCGGCATTAGCTTTTGTCCAGTTAGTGCTTCACACTGAAACAACTGCCTTTAATAAAATGTCATTTTTGCTAAAAAAAAAGGTCAATAGGATCAAATACAATTACCAAAGTTTATGTGGCAACCCTTATTTAGGGAATTAAGTTTGCTGTCGTCATTTCCCTATGATTGAGTTGAATAAGGTAACTTTGTATGTATACATTTAGCCAAAAGAATCAAGGTTAATATGAGATATCAAAAAAATAATAACAGCACACATCAGAAATGGCTTCTGACCTCGGTTTTCTTAAACAAACAAAAAATTAAAAAATGGGAAGAATACTTATGAAATTAAAAAGAGAAAGGTTGATGTGTTTTTTTTGTAGAGTACATCATTGTTGGGCCTGTTATAATGTCAGAAAGGAACATATTACTCAAATACCAACACTTCAATACTGATGTTTCACTGCTGGAGTATGTGAGCAGAGCTGGAATAATTCGCTGTCAGAGCAGAGTCAACAGTGTATGAAAATAACCTGCAGGTTGTTCATGAAAAATGGAGAGCCCATAACTGAGGATGGTGCTGAAACTTGAAGGACTCATGAAAAATAAACCCTTTTCATTAAAGAATAAAATGCTACAAGTGTTTTGATGTCACCATGATGATCATTAAGTCTCCTCCCCTTTTAAAATTTATATTGAATTAGAAATATGACCAAACCATATCTTATCTTTTATTGGCAAAGCAACACAAACCACTTTCTTCTAAAAGAACATAAACTTAAATCTTTTCATTGCCCCCCCCCCCATCACCTCCGTAAACAATGATTGTCGTAAATACCAGGAATTTCTTCATGACTTCACTGCTCCAAAGAGAATTTCACCCGTGTTCAGAAAATGTTGGTCAGTTGTTCTTCCAAAGTTACAGTGAGAGAGCAAAAGAAACCACACTTCAACCTCCTCACCCTCCCCTTTAAAAAAAAAGCCAACATTCCTTTGACCTGGTAGGGCCGAAACCTAGAATATAAAAGGTTAACAAGCATTTATTTTATAGGCCGGTTAAAACTTACTCTTATATTGCAGATTTGTGTAAAATTCATCATTGCACCATATGCAAATTGTCTTAAAGAGGATCACTTCAGATATATAATCTGCCGATCAAACGTCACCATCATTTATCACTTTGTGAACTTGATAATTAAGAAATCAATTGACGACATCATGGTACAGTTTTTTTATTGACCTGTCACTTTTCATTCCTGTTGTAACACCTGTTAGAAGTGTACTCTGAGTGCCTGGATGTCTGAAATTGATGCCTGATGCACAGACTTCAACCATTTCTGACACAAACTGGTGCTCAGTGTCCCAGAAAATGTTTCTGGTACATGATCCACAAAGAAACTGATATGCAGGTGAAGCAAAGAATCTGGAAAGCTAACAGAATGGTACACTTTGTGGGGGACGTTGCATGCAGTAGTGAGGAGGCTGTGTATAGGACATGAGTGAGATCACGTCTGGAATATTTCATTAAGATTTGGCTCCTTTATTTAAGGAAGAGGCTAACAACTTGAAAGCAAGTCAGAGAAGCTTTACTAAACTAATACCCGGAATGGCTCCTGGTATCTGCTGGAGTTTAGAAAAGGGAGAGAGAAGTTTACTGAAACACATCAGACCCCAAGAGGGTGTTTGCTGTAGTGGAAGAGTTGAGAACCAGCAGTCGCTGTTTAAAAGTAAAAGGTCACTCATTTCAGACAGAGGTGGGCTAGGCAACACAGGCCACTCAGGGAGGGTCAAGAGCACATGGTCAGGAAGCACAGAATGCTCATGTACAAACACCCGCTGCCATCCTGAGGGACTCAGATTGTAGATGGACCACTCCGATGAGGAAAATGTTTGCAGGTTCAAGTTTTTCCCAAGGCTGTAATACCGAGAAGGGTGCATGCCGTCATAATCTTATGCCAGGGCTGCTGTCTCCGTAAAGGTTAAGGTTACAGCAACTCACAACTCCCTAGCCTTGGGATCATATCAGGTGGCTGCTGTTGGACCTTGCTATAGCTTTCAGCTTGCTGCTAATCAGGGCACAAGCAATCATCAAGGCTCTGTACTTGTAGAGAAACAACTTCATGTATTTTGATTTTATGAGAAGCATGGCGAATTTCACCAAAGCGCAGACCAGTACTTTGCCATGCTCTCTCTGTAGCACCACCAATAATCCGTCAACAAGTCCGTTGCTTCCTGTTCTCATCACACGTGGTACAGTTCAAAATATATGGGTATTTATTCAGCTGAAAGCAGATATTTCCATGCCATTACATGGAAAAGAGTGGACTGTGATGGTTTCATTGGATAAGATCACTGGCAGTGGATCGTTGTATAAGAATACTGGCATTGTGCAACATAACTGGAAAAGTGATGTTGCACATCAGGACTCCGTCCTAAAGAAGGGTCTTGGCCCTAAAAATCGACAGTGCTTCTCCTTATAGATGCTGCCTGACCTGCTGTGTTCCACCAGCATTTTGTGTGTGTTGTTTGAATTTCCAGCATCTGCAGATTTCCTTGTGATCACTGGAAAAGACTTGATTTCCCAGCGTTCAAAAACACAGATTTACCAACTAAGAGAATAAACACACAGAAGAGGAAGAAAAGCTAACGAGCTTATGGTATCTTGTACTGCCATTTTCAAAAAAGGCAAGTTCAAAGCCTTTCAGTGGAGAGCATTGAAGTCAAGTCTTGTGGTTTTTCCAAGTGTGCAAGGCCTGGTAGCAAGTTGCCTACGCCACGACACGTTCTGCCAGAAGCCTGATACAGCTCAGCAAGTGATACAGAAGCAGTTGCAGGCAACCGTTTGAAAACTGGAGTTGCTTTTCCCTTGGAAACAGGGTCTGGTGTAGTGTACATGGAACATGCTGTTCCCTCTGCATTTCATATTGGAATCCTATTGGGCAGGGACGAGTGGCTGCTTCACAACAATACTGTAACAGTTTCACAGATAGTCACATTTCAAAATGGGAATAGCTTGCCTGCTGTGTGTTGTAAATAAGCCTACATATTCTGTATGAGTGATTTCATGAAGATATTATGTGCAATTGCAAATGGTTTAATTTAATTCATAGCATTTGCAGTTCCAAAAATACCCATAATTTCAGTTCAGAAAAATGTTTAAAGTTACTGTTGAACTCGTACCTTAAAGCCAGAAAGCCCAACAGAATGCAGCATTCTGGCTGCAGTCAAATAATAAAGGCAACTGGCTGTGCCCCAGGTTTCAGTGATTTTCTTTGCGTTACTTAATCACTGTTTTCATATCTATCAAAAGCCAACAACATGCTCTATGAACTTATCACTAAATTCAAAGTGCTTCCGCTGCACAGTGCAGTTAGTACACAATGTATTGTCTCGTAATTCCGCAGAAGAATATTACACCATCATCTTGCAACAACAGCCCTACAAATAAACATTGAGGGAATAAAAGAGCTAACCACATTTTCATTCTCATTAACCACAGCATGGTCTAACATGATTCGCTCATCTGCTGGCTAAACTGCTGTGCAGCATTTACTAGCAGCTGTTTGAAGTGTTTTATGGCAGGTGATATATGGAGTGGGAGTTTCAATAGTCGTAAACAGCAACACTGTATCACAGTGTGGTTTAGGAAAATAATGGCTAGTCTGTTAAAAAGGATGGTAATACTTGCTTGAGGGTAATAGCAATGACAATTTAGATTTTAAACAGTTTTTCCATCTTGAAAAGAAATGTAATATATACAAACCACAAAGCAGTCGATGCTTTAAATTAGAGCAAGCCCACAGCTTCATAAGATCCATTTACACAGCAATTGTTTTACAATGAAGGAGTAACTTTAATTTGGGACATTGATAAAAACAAATTCAACTTATAACCGGGCATGTATATGCACTCAGACTTTTAACTGAATTAGTTTTCTGATGTGATTGGAGCCAAATACTGGTTGAATACCCTAAACATTCTGTTACATGTTACATGGAGCGAATTCTCATTTTGTTGTCTTCTCACGGTACTGTGCAAAAGTCACAGGCACATGTAAAAAATATCTGTAAAGTGAAAATGCTTTTAAAAATAATGAATTGAAAAGTTTCTAAATATATAAAGAATTACTATAAAGAGCAGTAAACAGTAAAAAAAAACTAAATCAAATCAATAGTTGGTGTGACCACCCTTTGTCTTTAATACTGCATCAATGCTCTTAGGTACACTGTCCTGCAGTTTTATAAGAAAATCGGCTGGTAGGTTGTTCCAAGCATCTCGGAGAAGTTGTCAGAGTTTTGCAGGCTGTCTTGCGTGTACTGTCTCTCCAGGTAATCCTTGGTGATGTTGAGATCAGGGCCCTGCAGAGTCCATACCATCTGAAACCATATTTTAAAAATCTAGGGTGCCCAAGACTTTTTCACGCTTTACGTGATAGCTTTTAGTCTTGGAAGGAATATAGAGATGATGTTAATATTGTACATTCTGAAGCAGGTATCATAATACATTATTTTATTTTGTGTCTGTTTGCTTCACATGCTAGCCAGCTGATTCACTGTTGACCAATGACTGGATGGTTGACCGTGATTTTTGTTTCCGTTCATGTCATTGATTATTTGTTATGATCCATTTTGTTTAGAACCCAGCCAAACTTACTACCACACCCTCGTTCCCATGAGGATTAACCAGTATAAAGAAATAGCTCTGTGAAGAACAGGTCAGTAGATACTATTTTCCAAGCTGTTCACTTTAACCCACCACTTCAGTACTGAGTTGCTTTGGGAAGCCTTGTGATAGCACTACGTTCTAGTTCAGGCTTTAGGGCAAATGAGGCGTTTATGTTCCCCTCGTTTCCTTCCATGTGCATCTCCTTCCAGCCAGTCATGGAAGGAAATGGGCTGCAGGAATCCCCTTCCACCAGTCCTGCACCTATTCCCATAGACTGGTGGCAGAAGATGTAGAGCGCAGTCCGACAAAGAAATAGAGATGAACTAAATTGACATCTAGCTCTGCTGATTAAACCAGTTATGTTTATTTTATATAACTGTCAATTTGGGCATTATAACCTGACCTTTTCTAAACTTTGTCTTTCTCACATCAATAGTCTTCACAAATTAATCTGGGGTACGTATTTGTTATGTATGTGGCCTGTTTACACAACTATCTTATTAATGAAAACGCTAGAGACGGGAACTAATTTTCATGGTTCTTTACTGGTAGAGTCTGAACTTGGCACACACACATAGATCAATACGCGCCTAATAGCGCATGCAACATGTTACTACAACATAAAGTAGTCCCTTATTATAATGTAGGCTATACAGTACACTCCTCCCCTTTTATTTTAATAGTGTATCAACAGTTTTTTTAACTGAGGCACTATGCTAAACAAATATGTTTACCCTTAACATACAAACACCTACTATTTGTATACAAATTATAACAAGGTAGCTTAATAATATCAAATTATGACAAGCCTTCTTTTTCTTTTTTTTTAAACTTTTGGTCTAAGACCCATTTAGAGCTTAAGTCTCTGGGGAGGTCTTCTCTGCCTCCCTGGGTAACGTCTGATCTGAAACGTTTAAGTTACCCAGTTTTCAATGCTACTATCAAATGCTGTAATGGTTCCAATCATCGCCATCTTTGTTATGTTAATTTAGCCCCTTTTGCCTTGTTTTCTTTTTAGATAGCTCCTTGCAGTTACAGCACATTCCACTTGACTCACGTGTCCTTTTTGCTAGCGCCACGAGTGCACTCCATCTAGAAGCGTGTGTCGCTCCTTTTCATCTCTCTTCTCTTTCTTCTCCTCCCAGTGTCATTATCAACTAAAACACGGCATTCCGATAAGATGTAGGTTCATAATTCTCATCGCCAATTTGTTGTGTATGTGACTTGTTTACACAACTATGTTATTAATTAAAAACGCTGGCGTTGTGAATGAAGTTTCATGGTTCTTTACTGGTAGGGTCCGAACTTGGCACACACGTACAGATCAATATGCACCTAATAGTGCATGCAATGACGTGTTACTACAACATAAATCCCTTTATTATAATATTGGCTATACAGTACAGTATTCATGGGCAAAAACCAGATATTGGCACGAAGCTATGGTGCACTATTTTGTTTGATCGCCCTCTTTATGATTAACCTGGGATGGGGATTTGGCGTTTTGCATTTTCCTTCAGTTAAGGGTGCAAGCAAGTAGCCCTTAGCTTCTCCAGTGCTCAATGATAAAACAAATACCAAATCTTATTTTCACAGTTGCAACATCACTTTACTGAAAGCTTAAACATGTTTCCAATTTGAGAAAGTAACATGCGGGTGCTTTAAATCAGGTAGACACTTTGCCCTGTATCTTTCTGTTTATACAGCAAATGTTTTAACCAGACTTAGAGGGTAAAACAGCATTACCCTGGGATATTGATAAAGCAATTATATATCCAAACACAAGTTTTATAGGGAACATCGATAAGTGTTGCAGCATAAATGTTTGTTTGAATGTCTTGATCAGAGCTTACCGTAGGAAAATAATTTGTGTGCCTTATCTTCTTCTGGTGAAGTGATTTCTACATAGAATTCTGGAAGGAACACCTAGGGAGAACAACATAGTTACAACCGCTGATTACTGCCATCATTATCCTGGTCTTTGCGGGTGTCAACAACTCCCCGTGATGTCAATAATGGCACAATCAAGTTGAAGGGATAAAGCATTGTGCTGGTGCTGCAGTAAAAACTTGTCTTATTTAAACTCATGGGGTTGAGTGCATGATCAATTGTTGAACTCAGCAAGTTCCACTCCACAATCAATCACAGTCCCACTCACTGAAAATAAACCACTTCTTACCACAATGTCAGCACAATATGATGGGACTCGGTTTCCCCTCCAGTAGAAGCAGGTACACATTCAAGGACATAAACATACAATGACTTATGCAAATTGTGCACTATTACTGTAGAGAATTCAATATTGAAATTAGCCCTGCGCACAATTTGATCACAATGACAGATATTTATGGGAGTTACAAGCAAGATGGAGATTACCAGGAAGTCTGCTCTCTAACAGAACACTCTTTCGCTTTTCCAGTGCCTCTGTCAGTGGATTAAATCCTGTGTCACTGTCAAGACCCACCACTTATGACAAAGCATGCTGCTAAATGTGAGATTAAGTACAAAATATCAAGAGTAAATGGTCCTCCTCTGACCTACATATATATGTACCTAAATGAAGCCCAAGCTTACACAATGGATGCAGAAATACATGAGGAAACAATGAAAAATATGTTGATGCATGCGGAGAGAATATGGCCTGATCTGTGTACAGTTTTAATAACAGCAAAAAATCTGGGTCAAGTTTAATGCTTCATTATAAATACCGGGAAACTTTTATTTGAATAGTAAATATTGGAAATACGCAACTGGTTCACTAGCAAGTGTTAGAAGAGAAGATAGGTTTAGTTGTATTCAAGACTCTTTTATTGAATAAACCTCACAGTGAGCCTATACAATAATATTGATTAATTATTTTAATTCATGGCTATTGCTGCAATGCTTTTGTTTTCTTTTTCTCACATTCTAAATTTTATTTCACTCTCATCCCAGTTTCAATGTTTATTAAGATTGCCAACAACGTTAATCTGGAAGTAGATTAACCCCACTTTATGCAGTAGTGAAGTGGAGTTATGAAAAGGAATACTACATTTGTTTATGCACACAATACACAATATAAACCAAGAACACCTTCCACTTCACCACCGTTAAGTGCCTGAACACAGGCATTCAGGGTCGGCATTGAACAGCCCCAGATTAAAAACAATACACAGTATATGCTGAGTAAAATTCCCTTTAACCTTAGCATACCATCTTGAATACAGACTGAAAGAGAGCAGCTGGATTCCACAGAACTCATCGCCATGGCAAACTTGGTGAGCTTCCCTTCTTAGTTCCAATCAGTACCAAGTTGGGGGACATACTGTGCCATACAGTAAGCCCAGTAGAAGCAGTCTGAGGCTGGTCACTTCACTTGAGCAGGGAAAGGGAGCTTCATCTGAAAAGGCTGCCAGGAATTCACACACATATAGGTGGCAGGGGTTAAAGAGTAGTTGTGCAAACACCAGCTTTCAGCTTCAGCCAGTCTGCTGTTGAAATAGCATTCTGACACAGTCGATCAGTCTACCCCAGAATGGACACATTGAACTGCCAGTGTGGGGTAAGCCAATTCTTCTGATTGTTTTGCCAGCTCGGTCTATCACATACCACACTCGAGTGGTGTGCACATTCAATTCAGCCTTGCGCAGAACGCTTACCAAAAGCGTTCCTCTGCTTGCCCTGAAATCTATGTGTTCTTACTCTACACTCTGAGCAAATGGAACACATTGAAAAATACTTGCTTCGTTCTCAACGCAAGTTATTTTCTTCAAGAGCAGAAAGTGAGAAGCTAAAAATGAGAGAAGATAATTGACAGTCAAAATAGAAAGAAGCGACTGCTTTAATTTTTTTGCTATAAGGTTTCTCATATTTAATAACATCTACAGTTTTATCTTTTGAATTCTGTGCATTTTAATCAAGCTTGCAGGAAGGCAATCTCTTTCATCAGACAGTATCAGTCCGTCAAGCCATCCAGACAAAGGTGTGCCATACCTTCAGCACATTGACCTGCTAAAGCTTCAGGTACCACTTAATTTTCACCTTCATCTGCATTTTTTTTAAACTCTAGCAGCCGGAATGACTTGAAAATTAGATTGGCTTAACACTCAGCAGTCATTAAACACTGCCACTAAAAGTTGATTTAACTCTTTCCCATGAACCTGGGTTGAATCAGTAAGGGGTTTACAGATAAGCCACCCGGAGTCTTGACATGAATGCTAAGCTATTTACATGACATTATTTTTTTATTTTGTAGAAATTTGAATTTTCCCCAATACCCAGTGTCTTTTCCAATTTCCATTCTGCAGATGATTTGTTATATTTTATCTGATATTTTGGATATATGAGAACAGATTTATCTAAGCATGGACCCAGAAGCAGTAGATAGTGGGAAATGCAGGGTATGGCTTTGAGGAAATCCGTCTGATTGAACAGGAGTCGCATTCATCAAGGGAAGTCAGGCATCCTAATTTGTAGGTGTGTAGTACTGTGCCGTGTGTTGTGTAGATCAGCTGGTGGGTTGGGCACAGGCTCAGTAGATTCTCCCCAACATCTTTTTATGAACGACGCTAATGTGATCTTGCAAGTTATCTGTAGCGCTGTGCTGAACATAGCAGCATTTCTAGAAAACTTTGTGTGATGGAGTCCCGAGGAGAAGGCTGTCAGGCAATAAACCCAGAGGAAAGGTTCCTATTTACCAGAAAAAGCCAAGCATTTGGTTTGGTCAAGTAAAGTCCTACTATTCTCTCCCTCAATCCAATATTTCTTCATTGTCCAAGCTCTCACACCCCTCCCCTTTCTGCTTTGAAAACTGTAAACCCTCCATTCCCCCCCCCCCCCAGTTCAGGGGAAGGATCCCATAAGACCATAAGACATAGGAACAGAAGTCAGCCATTCTGCCCATCGAGTCTGCCCCGCCATTTCATCATGAGCTGATCCAATCTCCCCTCTAGTCCCATTCCCCCACCTTCTCATCATAACCTTTAATGCCCTGACTACTCAGATACCTATCAATCTCTGCCTTAAACACACCCATTGACTTGGCCTCCACTGCCGCCCATGGCAACAAATTCCATAGATTCACCACCCTCTGGCTAAAAAAATTTTTTTGCATCTCTGTTCTGAATCCTCAAGTCATGTCCTCTCATACTAGACTCCCCCACCATGGGAAACAACTTTACCACATCCACTCTGTCCATGCCTTTCAACATTCAAAATGTTTCTATGATGTCCCCCCTCATTCTTCTAAACTCCAAGGAGTACAGTCCAAGAGTGGTCAAACGCTCCACATATGTTAATCCTCTCATTCCCAGAATATTTCTAGTGAATCTTCTCTGAACCCTCTCCAATGTCAGCACATCCTTTCTTAAATAAGGAGCCCAAAACTGCACACAGTATTCCAAGTGAGGTCTTACCAGTGCCTTATAGAGCCTCAACATCACATCCCTGCTCCTATACTCTATTCCTCTAGAAATGAACGCCAACATTGCATTCGCCTTCTTCACCACCGACTCAACCTGGAGGTTAACCTTAAAGGTATCCTGCACGAGGACTCCCAAGTCCCGTTGCATCTGAGAACTTTGAATTTGCTCCACATTTAAATAATAGTCTGCCCGTTTATTTCTTCTACCAAAGTGCATGACCATACACTTTCCAACATTGTATTTCATTTGCCACTTCTTTGCCCATTCCCCCAATCTATCCAAGTCTCTCTGTAGACTCTCTGTTTCCTCAGCACTACCGGCCCCTCCACCTATCTTTATATCATCAGCAAACTTAGCCACAAAGCCATCTATTCCATAATCCAAATCATTGATATGCAACGTAAAAAGAAACGGCCCCAACACAAAAACCCTGTGAAACACCACTGGTAACCAGCAGCCAACCAGAATGGGATCCCTTAATTCCCACTCTCTGTTTCCTGCCAATCAACCAACGCCCTATCCACGTATGTAACTTTCCCATTATTCCATGGGCTCTTATCTTATTCTGACCAAACTGTCCACAGATGCTGCTTTACTACTTCAGTTCCTCCGGCATTACTGCTTCTGTTGCAAGATTCTCAGCATCTACAGTTTTGTATTCTCAAGTCAGGTTTACATTAATGACCATCTGACTTAAAGAATTTATCACAGAGCCTATGTTGATGCTTAACAGGCATTCATCCTTTCTGACCTTCAGGAGTCAAATTTGAGAAAAGACTGTAATCATTTATGGCCTGTATGTGGGCAAGAAGGCCAGCATGCACATTTGAGCCCAAGGGCCTTTCATATGGCATACAACTCTATACGTCCATGATATATGGATTTTTGAAAATGTATCCTATGATAAAATTGAACTGAAAACCATGTCCCAGAAATAGTAGTTGGCACCGAGCCACCCACACCAACCTCTAAAAGAAGTTCATATTTCATCTTGCGGTCCAGAGGTAACCTTAGGCAAAGCCCTGCATTGCAACAGGGAATTCTGGTTTCTAATAGAATCACATTCACATGAGGAGGGTTTGGAGGGCTCCAGGACAAGATCCCACTACAATGTAGTTCAAAATGCTGTCAACTAGGCCAAGCCATACCCTCTCACTTAGACAACTGTCCAAATATTTGAATGTTTCTGACATTAAACACTCAAACAATCAAGAATTATTTAAAACAATGAAAATTATTAAAACATGTAACGACACTTAAATAAACTCAAACAATGTTTAATTCAAAGTTAATCAAGAGTCATCTTTGTTCTTCACAGCTACTTCCTTCCACTGACTGCTGGCAGAGCAGATTCCTGATAAGCATACGGCAATTCCACAAATTTGTACTCCCTCAATATAGTTCATATGAACAACGTCTTTGGAGAATCCATTTCAGGAGAACAATCAGAAAAACACAATCATGAACAGTTAACCACAACTTCAGTATTTTCACACAAACTTCCCAGTGTTGCTGATTGTCACGTTGGTAAATGCCAGTGGTTCACCACTAAATGCAGAGGTGTAAATTTTTGGTCAAAATGCACTTTTAGGGTTTGCAAAATAGAAGTGATCCTTAATCCATACACATATAAGTTTATTGGCTATAAGGAGCTCTAATTACACCTTTCAAATATGGTTTCAAACGATCTAACACTGGTGACCACAAAGATATAGGTGCATTACCTTCATTATATAATCTAGTCAACAGATAGTGATACAAATGCAACATTACTATGGGATTTCAAGCAACACACACAAAATGCTGGTGGAACACAGCAGGCCAGGCAGCATCTATAGGGAGAAGCACTGTCGACATTTTGGGCCAAGACCCTGATTACCAGCGATTGCCAGTAATTGCCACTGGGATTTCTCTGGTTGGTATCACATACTTATTCTAACTCAGGTTTTGAAAATATGATTCAAAATATACTTAAATCTCCCAAAAAGAAATTTAAAAGAAATTCCAGAGAACATCTTGTACAGCAAGATAGTATTGTCTAAAGGCAACATCATTGAAATCAGATGTCATATCAAGACAGAGAACATTTCTGCTGGTAAAGCTTTTGTTATTCTTTGATCATTTTAATACTACAGAATCAAATTTTTTAATTTTGTTATCATTTTAGTTGTAATAGATGATAACACTTACGTTTTCAAATAAACTGCCAGAGTATCAATTCAATGACAATTTTTGACTGTCCAATACAGTAAGGATAGAACTGTTTACATTGCTGACTCTTCGGCGAGGAACACAACTTCACTGCTGTGACTAAAAAGATTACTAAGATGACCTGTAGTTGCTGCTATTTAGAAAGGCAAGTCCATGTGCTTATAATGGCAAAAATCAGCAGAAATTCCAGTATTTGAAATATTATTATTCCAAAGTTTGAAATATGGCCCCAGAAGAACATAAAAACATAAGGATGTCAGAAATAGGAGCAGGAGTAGGCTTCAGTCCTTTAAGACTGCTCCACCATTTCACAAAATCATGACTCACTGACCTTGACCTGAACTCTATCTTCTTGCCCAATTCCCCCAATCCACATAACACTTAATTTCCCTAATCCAAACATCCATCTGCCCATCTCTGTCTTAAATATATTTATTTACTCAATACCCTCTGGAATAGAGATGTCTGAAGATTCTGAACTTTCAGACAGTCCTCTTTATTTCATTTCAAATTAATCAACTCTTCAACCCAAAATGAGAGTCCAGATCCCATCCCCACAAGGGTAAACCCTGTCAAGTTCCTGCAGATTGTCATAATTTTCAGTGAGATCACAAATCAATTGTCTAAACTTTACAGAGGAAAGGCTTATTCTGATTAGACCTTCCTCATAAGATAGCCCCTCATCCCAAAATTTACGTTTTTTCCCCAATATCTACAAGGTAAATATACCTTCCTTTCAAACCAACATTTCATTCAATACTTCAGCTCTGATCTTAATCAAAATCCAATGCCTTTGTAGCCACACATCCTGACTTGTATATATAAAATACCCCTTACAATAAAAGTCTCCTTCAGCCGTTAGTCATGTCCACCTATAATTTCCCAATATCCTTCATCCACTCTCCTTCCTACCCATCTGCTCTGCCAGCTCTTCTCACTCCTTTTTTGCCTGGCTATCTCCCCACTTTCTTTCCAGTCCTGCTGAAAGATCTCAACATGAAACATCAGCTCTTTGTTTTCCTCCATAGAGACTGTCTCACCTGTTGAGTTACTGCAGATCTTCTGTGTGTTACTTCAGGTTTCCAGCATCCGCAGTCTTTTGTGTCTCAATGCATCATTTGATTTCTTAATTCTTTGCTGTACGTGTTTGCTAACTTTTTTGCATAAGGAGATCTGTGCCAGTCCTTCTGAACACTACTATTTAAAACTTGCAAACTATTTAAAAATATTTTGTTTCATCATTATTCCTTCCAAAGTAGCTAACTTTGCACAATTCTCTTTATAAGAAATTTGTTACATTTTGCTCACAGTCTTAACCACATGATATTTATTTTTGAAATTACTTCCTTACAAGTAACCTTTCCACCTATTATTGTTGGAAGCACAAGTATCTTAGAAAGGTCAAATTCTCCAGACCAGGTTGCATGAGAGTCAACACAAAGTACACTGCAGATACTGGGATCAAATCAACACGTACAAACACGCAGGAGGAACTCAGCAGGCCAGGCAGCATCCGTGGAAACGAGCAGTCAACGTTTCAGGCCGAGACCCTTCGTCAGGACCCTTCGTCAGTCCTGACGAAGAGTCTCAATCCAAAACGTTGACCTGCTCCTTTGCATAAGAGTCAAGTAGATACTCTGAACTGAAGCAGGGTTATAAGGGAAGGACATAACAAGTAGTGGCCATACAATTCCTCTGATGGATTTTGACAGCCGTCAAAGGCCCACCCCTACCTCTTGTAGTGCTTATACATGTTCCGGAACATCTCTGACATTGCTTTTTTGGAAAAGCCAGTTGAATTACATAGAGAGTATTCAAAACATTACAATGACCTTACTCCCAATCAATAGAAAGTGTTTAGGTGCAGATCCTTCTTCAAAACTGAAAATGAGTAATCAGATATGAAGAGAACAAGATTATAAAGAGCAACAGGATATAAGCAAACCCAGAGAAAAATCATGAGCTGAGTGACAGACCAAAATCCCGCAGTCAGGTAATTAGCATGAACATCCAAACATTTAATGAACAAGGGTTGTGAGAGTGCTCAGGATTAAATGAGTCATAATATGGTTCCTCTACAAAAGAATGTGCCTCATTTCTGCCGTATATTAAACAGCCAAATCTGCATTGTATTTACTAACAGCACAAACCCACTAACTATACCAGTGACTTCTGCTCTGAGTAGAAAGCAGCATATAACATCTATAATTCTTCTAAATAGGAATAGAGCAGTCCAGACCTCATTAATGAGAACCAGTTGCCTGCTGATTAACTACACACAGGTAATAATAGGATTACGTGCACACAGTTTACCTGCTGTTATTGAGGAAATATATTTTAAAGCTTCAACATCACAGCTCAGAATGTAATTGAAGTAATTCTATCGCAATTATTCAAGTGAAGTACTCAAAGTTTGTGTAAAATGTTATCATTTAATATTGATCCATTTTCCCTAGAGAAATTGAGTCTTTCGCTTTACTGCAGTGGTTGAAACTATCAGACCACCTCCATCCAATTAGAACTTTTCATTTGAGAGTTGTAGACACAGCTCACACATCACAGAAACCTACTCCCTTCCATGGAATCTATCTACATCCCTCACTACCTCAGTAAAGCAGCCAGCGTAATCAAAGATCCCCTCCACCCTGTACGTTCTCTCTTCTGCCTCCTGGCATCAGGCAGAAGATACAAAACCCTGAAAACATGTACCACCAAGCTCAAGGACAACTTCTACCCCACTATTGAATGGTTCCCACATACAGTGAGATGGACTCTTGACCTCACAATTCACTTTTCTTGTGACCTTGCACATTACTATTGTACCTTCTCTGTACTGCAAAGCTTTACTCTGCACTTTTACCTTTATGCACTGCTGTAATGAATCTGTCAGCATGGACAGTATGCAAGCAAGTTTTTCACTATACCTTGGTATATGTGACAATAATAAATCAATTCACCATTCATATCTAACAGAGAATGGCCAAATAGAACACCTGAGGCTGGATCCATAAGTGAAGAAATAAACACAGTCTCTAGGGTCCAGGTGGAAACATGGATACATAGAAAATAGGAACCAGAATAGGACATTCAGCCCTATAAGTCTGCTTCAGCATTCAGCTCTGATTTCACACTATAGAAACTATGACTCACCTTCTTTCCATACTTCTCAATTCCCCTTGACATTAAGAAACACATCTACCTCACTCTTGAGTATAGTATTCAAGGACTTAATCTACATGGCCTACTGCATAGAAAATTCTACATGTTCACTGTTCTCTAAGTGAAGAAATTTCTCTTGGTCTCATTTGTAAATGGCATACCCTCTTTACCTGAGGGAAAGACTTCAGGTTCTGAATTTTCCATTCACTCTGAACATCATACCTGTAGAACTGCCTAGGTCTCTGTCACTTCCCGTCACTCCACACAGCGAACCACCCCCCAGCCCACCACAACTCTCCTCATACACAGGACCTGTCACCCCAGGAACCAGGCAAACGTGTACGTCAACAAATGTGTATGAAATGACAGGAGCGCTTTGGATTTTATTCCTTTAATTTTTACAGAGGAAGGAAGTCCGATGTCAGCAGTCTGCATTGAGAATTTTAGTAAGGAAAAGTGACACATGAATGCATTCATAATAAATGCCTACATTGCCTAGAATTTCAATAGTTACTGCCTACTGCTTGTGAAAATTATGACAGATGCATTTAAGAAGCACAGTTACAGCGAATAAAATTCCATATATCCAATCACTCTCATTAAACAAGCATGGTCAGATGTGTGGAAAATTAATTTACGTCTGAACAAATATCCCCTTTATACAGAAATAATTATTATGGTGGCTATTAACTGATATGTACAATATATAGGGCTTCATAAGATGCTAAATGTAATCATCCTACACAGATCCAATTAGGTTAATATTTCTACTCAATTCAGTGAAGTAGTTTCAGTCATGTATCAGCGATAGTCCTGTGTGAACCACCAGAACAGATAATATATCTGGGCTTTACTTAACACGCCAAATCCAAAGACCAGAAAAAAAAAATCACTTGTTAGCTTGATAATTACGAGGTTAAAATTGACAAACATTATGGCTTACCAAATGCCAGCACCCACTCAGCTGCTAACCACAAGTATTCAAAGCTGTACAAATATCTGCAGTCCTATAGCTCGCACTGCGCATGTTCATGGCTTTGATGTGGTACTCATGTGCCAAGACAAAATTCCTAAGACAAGATTATTCTAAAGTATGAATTACATTATCATAAATATCAACTCCCACCCTGCTCCAAATCATTTTGTTGAAACTTCCTGTATTAATTATTCAGCTCATAGTTGCATCATTCCTCTACCCAGATGCTGCACAGTACAAAGAATGTTTAGTTTTGCTTTTAAAACATTTCTACTGCATTATTTCAACATTCTCCTCAATGGTTTCACCCACAGAGAATATACAGAGTGGTCCTCAATGGTAAAGGACCTTTATCAACCTGGACCTTTGATTTCACATTATATCCTCTGTGGCTGCTTCCTTTGAAAAAGATCACATATGAAATACACTTTTAGAAGGTCTTAGGGGTAGCTCACTTATAAACATTTTCTAGAAAGATAAATGGGCTGCACAGTATATTTAGGGACTCCAGATTCTTTAAATCTGAACAGCTTTGTAATGTACTCAGTCCTTTTTGTAACTGTACTCGAGGTCAGTATAAACTCACATGGACTTGAAGCATCAAGGAGACACATCTTTATTGTGGCAATTATAAAGATTTCACAATAAACTTCAAGCACTATGCATAAAATGTTGCTAATTTGACACAGCTTCTTAGATAAAAGCAGTTACACTAATCTTAAAATAATAGTACAGTAACATATAAAGCCAGGATACCTGATTTACAAAACAGTATATACTGTGCATATCATTATATTATTGCATCAGAGAACAAAAACAATCAATACGCCTCCAATGGTTTCTTTCTAATTTTACTTGGAAATTTGATAACCACGATTAGTCAACAACACTGCTGCCTTATGCATGTGAGCTAGATGGTCTTTGCTGTGCAGAATTTCTTTAAAAAGGAAGTTAAACTGACATACTATGGTTGCTAACTATGATAAAGAATCACTGAAATACTAATAGGATAGACCTACTTCCCTGAGATTGTCTGCTGCCTGACCTGGGTCGTTTGTTGGTCAAGGGGATAGTTACTCACTGGGAACTCACCCCCAGACAAGCCACCTGCCCAAATATTAATGTCGTTGATTGTGAACATTTTAGAGCAAGCATGTCATCAGTTTGAAAATTCCAATAGTTCATTACTCAAAATATTCTTCCATATACATCTAACATTCAGTCAAGAGGAAACAGACTGCAGCTAGCTGTGACAATTGCATGTCACTTAATATTCACTGTTCCAGTTTTGTTCAAATACTGTCACCACACAGACAGCAGTGGTTCATACAGACGTAGATATACAAGAGCCGGCAATTCATCCTCTTCAAACTGCTCCAACGTTAAAAAAGATCATGACTGATATGCTTATGTTCACCAGTGCCTCCACTCCCCAAGACCCTTCCCAATGGCATGGAATGTTTTCCCTCCTTGTTTATCTGTATCTACCTCTGTCTTAAAATATTCATACATGTCGCTTCCATTGCTCTTTGAGGAAGAGAATTCCAAAGATTCATATCCATTTGAGAAAAGAAAACATTCAACTCAGCTTGTCTTGAATGGGTGATCTTTTTGAAAAAAAAATGGGAACATCTAATTTTAAATTCTCCCGTAGGAGCATATGTCCTCTCTTTACATCCACCCTGACAGCACTATTTAAGATACGTGTTCAATCATCCCTCTCACAACTCTCAACTCGAGTTTACAAACCTCGTCCAAACTTCCCTGATAAGCTAACCTGCCCATTACAGCTATCCGTCTAATAAAGTTTCTCTGAACTATTTCCCATGCATTAACGTGCTTCCTCATAGATCCCAATACTATACATAGATAAGGTTACATCATTGCTCTAAATATCCAAAACATAAACTCACTGCATTTGTATTCAAACCTCCTCATAGTAAACAATAACGTTTTGTTAGCCTTCATAATTGCTTGTTGTACCTCATTGCTAGCCATTTACAAATCACATGCAAGCTCACCAGGTCCCCCGGCATCTCAGGCTATCTCTCACTACTGAGATAGAATGCTTCTTTTTTATTTTTCCTCCCAAATTAAACAATGTGACAAGTTCCATGTAGTACTTTATTTACAATTAACATTCTACCCAAGCCAAAATTTTTGGGTCTAAGTTTATCATACTACAAAATTACAAAGAACTATATGAGATTCAGAATTATATGAGATTTTTAAAAATATTTTTGGATGTGGTGTTTCTTGAGGATGACTGTAGTAGTAACTCCCCAGTTAGTCCTTTCTTATGTTTTCAGACATAGCTATATTTTATCAATCTCATGGAGAGAATAATTAAAGCAAAATTAGAGTGCCTTGAAATTTATATTTAATGTGCCTCCAATATCTAATCCTTAGCTCTATTTTTAAATTAGTTAATTCATCCTCTTAATAAAGAAAGCTTTCACAATTGGCATAAGTAATTAACCCTTGGAGTGCCCCAGGTGATTCAGCAATCCATTCATCCTGTCGTGGCTGCCAGCTAGTACATTCAAGAAGCTAAATTGGTCAAAGCCTGAGAGCATGTGCTGTGATGTCCATGTGCAATTAACCCATGAAATTCATACTTCCTGCTCACTAGCAAGACTTCAGTAGCCAGTCTTGAACCATCACCACAGGGTCTGGCTTCATCTAATGGTGAGCTTCAATTTATTTAGCTAACAGTGATTAAAATCAAACAATGCCTCTTAAAGGGGAACTACTTTCTGTCTTAAATTGGAGATGGAAGTTATTCCACAGGTTTTAGCAACTTACTGAACATAGATGCAAGTGTATTCTTTAAGTAGCATTAGAAGTCTCAGTAGCAGAGGCAGAAGGAATGGATCCAGCAAGCCCTTCAGGAACATACAAAAGCAGCAGAGGAGGAGAGATTGGTCGAGGTCTTTGTTGCACCTGACTAAAACTGAGCCAGATAGAAGCTGTAACTGGGAAATATAAAAGTCTTTATTCACAAAGCCAGTAGAGAGTCTAAGAATCCAAGAGAATCTCATTCTCCTAACCCAATGTTTTATACTTTTTAAATCAAAGGTAACAATAAACAATTAACTACAGTTTCAATTGGTATGGTCACCTACTTAACTTTAACATTTGGAATTTTGTCAGGTAAACTTACAGAATTATATATTTATAATGGCACCAAATTGCAACTAATAGAAACCCTGCGAGTGAGGCAAGGAACAGAAAGATTATACAGATTAATACATGGCTGAGAGGATGGTGCAGGAGGGAGGGCTTCAGGTTTTTAGATAATTGGGCTTTGTTCCAGGGAAGGTGGGATCTGTTCCGAAGGGACGGTTTACACCTGAACTGGAGCGGTACTAACATTCTTGCAGGGAAGTTTGCTAGTGCTTCTTGGGGGGATTTAAACTAAATTTGCAGGGGGCGGGGATCCAGAATGTGAGGGAGGATAGCGAGAGGAAGAATAAAAGACAGGTGGGGACTACACGGTTCCGGAATATTAAGTGTGTAGTACAGAAAGGTGAGGCGGGACAAGTGATAAGGAGGACACATGTACAGAGGGATGGTCTGACGGAACATGGAGTTAAATGTGCAGAAAGAATAAGTAAATTTAGGAAGGACAACAAAATTCTAGGGGCGTATAGCCCGATGGGAGTTCAGGGAGCTGGGTTAAGCGCAATAGGCAGCGATTCCAACAGAGAGAGGAGAAATGGGCTAAAAATTCTATATCTGAATGCACGAAGTGTCAGAAATAAGACGGATGAGCTTGAAGCTCAGGTGCAAATGGGTAACTATGATGTTGTTGGGATAACGGAGACATGGCTGCAGGGAGATCAGACCTGGGAAATGAACGTACAAGGGTATACGTGCTATCGTAGGGACAGAAATGTGGGCAGAGGGGGTGGGGTGGCCCTGTTGGTGAGGAATGAGATTCAGTCCTTTGCAAGGGGGGACATAGGATCAGGAGAAGTGGAGTTTGTGTGGATAGAACTGAGGAACAGTAAGGGCAAAAGGACCCTAATGGGTGTTGTCTGCAGGCCACCAAACAGTAGCATGGATATTGGGTGCAAGTTGAATTGTGAGTTAACATTGGCATGTGGCAAAGGTAATGTTGCAGTAGTTATGGGGGATTTCAACATGCAGGTGAACTGGGAGAATTAGGTTGGTGCTGGACCACAGGATAGGGAGTTTGTAGAGTGCCTATGGGATGCATTCTTGGAACAGCTTGTACGAGGGCCGACCAGGGACAAGGCTATTCTGGATTTAGTGTTATGTAATGAACAGGATTTGATAAGCGATCTTGAATTAAAGGAGTCATTAGGAGGTAGTGATCATAATATGATAAGTTTTTATCTGCAATTTGAGAAGGATAAGGGCAGCTCGGAGGTGTCAGTGTTGCAGTTGAACAAAGGAGACTATGGAGCCATGAGGGAGGAGCTGGCCAAAGTTGACTGGACGGATATCCTAGCAGAAAAGACAGTGGAACAGCAATGGCAGGTATTCTTGGGAATAATGCACAAGGTGCAAAATCAGTTCATCCCCCGGAGAAGGAAGGATTCAAAGGGGGGAAAGGGGCCACAGTGGTTGACAAAGGAAGTCAGAAATTGCATAGCATTAAAAAAAAGGAAGTATGACAGAGCTAAGGTGAGTGGGAGGACAGATGATTGGGAAATTTTTCATGAACAACAGAACTTAACTAAAAAGGCAATACGGGGAGAAAAAAATGAGGTACGAACGCAAGCTAGCCAGGAATATAAAGGAGGATAGCAAAAGCTTTTTTAGGTATGTGAAGAGAAAGAAGATAGTTAAGAACAATGTTGGGCCCTTGAAGAATGAATTGGGTGAAATTGTTATGGGAAACAGAGAAATGGCAGAAGAATTTAATAAGTACTTTAGATCTGTCTTCACTAAGGAAGACACAAGCAATCTCCCAGATGTATGGATGGGCCAAGGACATAGGGTAACAGAGGAAATGAAACAGATTGACATTAGGAAGGAAATGGTGATGAGTAGACTGATGGGACTGAAGGCTGACAAATCCCCAGGTCCAGATGGTCTGCATCATAGGGTACTAAAGGAGGTGGCCCTGGAAATTGCGGATGCATTGGTAATCATTTTCCAATGTTCCTTAGATTCAGGATCAGTTCCTGAGGATTGGAGAATGGCTAATGTTATCCCACTTTTTAAGAAAGGAGGGAGGGAGAAAACAGAGAACTATCGACCTGTCAGCCTAACATCAGTAGTGGGGAAGATGCTAGAGTCCATTATTAAAGACGAAATAGTGGCATATCTAGATAGCAGTGATAGGACTGGGCCGAGCCAGCATGGATTTACCAAGGGTAAATCATGCTTGACTAATCTATTGGAGTTTTTCGAGGATGTAATCAGGAAGTTAGACAAGGGAGATCCAGTGGATGTAGTGTACCTCGATTTTCAGAAGGCATTGGATAAGGTTCCACATAGGAGATTGGTGGGTAAAATCAAAGCTCATGGCATTGGGGGGAAGACATTGACATGGATAGAAAACTGGTTGGCAGATAGAAAGCAAAGGGTAGCGGTGAATGGGTGTTTCTCGGAATGGCAGGTGGTGACTAGTGGGGTGCCACAGGGCTCGGTATTGGGACCACAGCTGTTTACAATTTACGTCAACGATTTAGATGAAGGCACTGAGAATAACATCAGCAAGTTTGCTGATGATACTAAGCTGGGTGGCAGTGTGACATGTGATGAAGATGTTAGGAGAATTCAGGGTGACTTGGATCAGCTGGGTGAGTGGGCAGATACTTGGCAGATGTCGTTTAATGTGAATAAGTGTGAGGCTATCCACTTTGGGAGTAAGAACAGGAAGGCAAATTATCATCTGAACGGTGTAAAGTTAGGTAAGGGAGAAATACAAAGAGATCTAGGAGTCCTTGTTCATCAGTCACTGAAGGTGAATGAGCAAGTGCAACAGGCAGTGAAGAAGGCTAATGGAATGTTGGCCTTTATTACAAAGGGAATTGAGTACAAGAGCAAGGAAATCCTCTTGCATTTGTACAGGGCCCTGGTGAGACCACACCTGGAGTATTGTGTACAGTTTTGGTCTCCAGGGTTAAGGAAGGACATCCTGGCTGTAGAGGAAGTGCAGCGTAGATTCACAAGGTTAATTCCTGGGATGTCCGGACTGTCTTACGCAGAGAGGTTAGAGAGACTGGGCTTGTACACGCTGGAATTAAGGAGATTGAGAGGGGATCTGATTGCAACATATAAGATTATTAAGGGATTGGACAAGATAGAGGCAGGAAATACGTTCCAGATGCTGGGAGAGTCCAGTATCAGAGGGCATGGTTTGAGAATAAGGGGTAGGTCATTTAGGACAGAGTTAAGGAAAAACTTCTTCTCCCAGAGAGTTGTGGGGGTCTGGAATGCACTGCCTCGGAAGGCAGTGGAGGCCAATTCTCTGGATGCTTTCAAGAAGGAGCTAGATAGGTATCTTATGGATAGGGGAATCAAGAGATATGGAGACAAGGCAGGAACCGGGTATTGATAGTAGATGATCAGCCATGATCTCAAAATGGTGGTGCAGGCTCGAAGGGCCGAATGGTCTACTTCTGCACCTATTATCTATTGTCTTTGAATATTCACTACTGATGTCTGTTCCAAAATGTACCGCTTTTGTTACAGTGTTGAGAGATGGCTCCATGAATATAAAACTAACCTGTAGGGTAAATGACAAAACAGATTGGTCCTGAACTGTACATTGTGGCAGGGATACACATGTAACAATACACTAATAGCAGAATCATTCATCTATTGTCTTTCTTGTGTAGTTTCAATAGGACAGGATCAGAAAACTCGTACAACTAATGACTGGTTCATAAGACATAGGAACAGAATTAGGCCATTCAGCCCATCGAGTCTATTCTACCATTCCATCACGCCTGATTTATTAACTCTCTTAATCCCATTCTCCTGCCTACTCCCCATAACCTGTGACACCCAGACTAATCAAGAACCTAGCAAACTCCTTTTTAAATATACCCAGTGACTTGGCCTCCTCAGCCATTGGTGGCAACGAATACCACAGATTCACTACCCTCTGGCTAAAGAAATTCCTCCTCTTCTCTGGTCTCAATAATATTTTATAAAGCCTCAGCATTATATCCTTGTTTTTATCCTCGCCATCCTCTCGAAATAAATGTTAACATTGCATTTACCTTCCTCACCACAGACTCAACCTGCAAGTTAACCTTCAGGGAATCCTGCACAAGGACTCCCGAGTCCCTTTGCACCTCAGATTTCTGAATTTTCTTCCCATTTAGAAAATAGTCTATGCCTTTATTCCTTCTACAAAATACAAGACCATACACTTCCTCTACACTATATTCCAGCTGTTACTCCTTTTCCCATTCTCCCAGTCTGTCTGAGCCTTTTGCAGACTCCCTGCTTCTTCAACACTAACTGCCTGTCCACCCATCTTTGTATCATTCACAAACTAGGCCACAAATCCATCAATTCTATTGTCCAAATCACCGATATATAACGTAAAAAGAAGTGGTCCCAACACAGAACACTGTGGAACACCACTTTTCACCAGCAGCCAACCAGAAAGTGCCCCCTTTATTCCCACCCTTTGCCTCCTACCAATCAGCTAATCCTCTATCCATACTGGTATCTTTCCAGTAATACCATGGGCTCCTATCTTGTTAAGCAACCTCATGTGGAGTATAATACAAAGGCCTTATGAAAATCCAAGTAAACAACATCCACTGACTCTCTTTTGTCTACCATGCCTGTTACTTCCACAAAGAATTCAAACAGATTCATCAAGCAAAGTTCCCCTTAATGAAGCAATGCTGACTTTGGCCTATTTTATCATGTGCCTCCAAGTACCTCGAAACTGCATCCTTAATAATGGACTCCATCACCTTCCAAACCACTGAGGTTCAGACTAACTAGCCTATAATTTCCTTTCTTCTGTCTCCCTCCCTTCCTAAAGAGTGGAGTGACAGTTGCAATTTTCCAGTCCTCCAGAACCAGTCCAAAACCTAGTGATTCTTGAAACATCAATACTAATGCCTCCACAATCTCGTCAGCTACTTCTTTCAGAACCTTGGAGTATGAAATGACTTTACAGTATCTACATTCAGATATTTCAGGTTCCCAAGCATGTCCTCGTTAGTAATAGCATCAACACTCACTTCTGTCCCTTGGCACACTGCTGGTGTTTTCCACAATGAACATTGAGCAAAATACTAATTAAGTTCATCTGCCATTTCTTTGTCCCCCATTACTACCTCTCCAGCATCATATTCCAGCAGTCTGATATACTCTCTCCCCTCTTTTTCTCATTATATATTTGAAGAAAAAAATTGGTATCCTCTTTTTATGTTTTTGGCTAACTTTTCTCTCTTTATGGCTTTTTAGTTGCCACCTGTCATTTTTTTTTAAACTTCCCAATCCTCTAACTTTCCACTAATATTTGCTATATTAAACACCCTCTCTTTTCCTTTTATACTGTTTTGACTTCCTTTGGCACCCACAGTTGCTTCATCCTCCCCTTGGAATACTTCTTCATCTTCAGAATGTATCTATCCTGCTCCTTCCAAATTTCCCCCCAGAAATTCCACTCATGGCTGTTCTGCCATCCCTGCTAGTGTCCCCTTCCAATTCATTTTGGTAAGTTTTTCTCTTAGGCCTCTGTAATTCCCTATACTCCACTGTAATGCTGACTTTAGCTGCTCGCTCTCAAACTACAGGGTGAATTCTATCATATTATGATCACTGCCTCCTAAGGGTTCCTTTACCTTAAGCTTCCTTATCAAACCTAGGTCATTAGATTATACCCAAAGCAGAATTGCAATTCCCCTGGTGAGCTCAACTACAAGCTGCACAAAAGTCCCATCTTGTAGACATTTTACAAATTCCCTCTCTTGGGATCCAGTACCAACTGGATTTTCACAACGTACCTGCATATTGAAATCCCCATGACTATTGCAACATTTCCCCTTTTACATGCCTTTTCCATCTCCCATAGTAATTCATAACCCACATCCTGGCAACTATTCAAGAGCCTACATATAACTCCTGTTGGCCATGGTGGATTTAAAACATGGAAGAAAATGTTGAACTCGCATGGTGCAAGGACAGTGGAAGCAGACAGATCAATTCTCTTTGTTCTTGCCATGTGCTCATAGATGGGGGCTGCCATTTTCTGGGACTGTTTTACATCCTCCATTTTGTGAGATGTAGTTGCTTAGTTTTCTAAAATTTTGAAACAGACACAATAATACTTCAGGTAATATGCTAGACGAGGGATCAAATGGCAGGGTGAATTCTATCATATTATGATCATTGCCTCCCAAGGGTTCCTTTACTTTAAGATCCCTAATCAAATCTGATTCATTACTCAAACCCCAATCCAGAATTGCCTTTTTCCTACTGGGCTCAACCACAAGCTGTTCTAAAAAGCCATCTTGAAGGCTCTTGGGATCCACCACCAATACGATTTTCCCAATCTACCTGCATATTGAAATCCCTCAACAATATCATAACATTGCTCTTTTCACATGTCTTTTCTGTCCCCCATTATAATTGGTATTTCATACCCTGGCTACTAGTTAGAAACCGTTTGGGATTTCTGTCCCAATTACATGGCATAGTGTCCCAAATAAGCAAAAGAAATCCAGGCATTTTCCTCTATTAGTTTGTGTTCTTTAAGAGTTATTTAATATAAGCAGCTACCCCGATTAAGCAGAATCCACTGTATATGAATAGAATAATGAACATAAGATGTTGTAGGAACTTAACAGATTAGGCAGCATATATGGAGAGGAATCAACAGTCAAAGTTTCAGACCGAGATCCTTCATCAGGATTTGAATCACTCTGTAGAATAGAGTGATTTTTTCATAAAACATGGGTACAAATAAAGTAGCAATACAAAAAAGAGAAAAAATGAAAATAGACAAAACATAGTGAAAAAAGCAAATGGAGTAATCTTGCACACACACCCAAAGGTTGGGTTTTGAAGAGGGTTAGTTAGCTTCAGAGAGAGAACCAGGTGTTGCTGTGGGCTGTGGCGACCAGCTTCACAAGATGTTTCTTCTCTCATTAATAGACATTCTACCAGGAAATCATAACTTAAAATCTACCTACCCACCAGGCCAGTTGGTAACAATTTAAAAGTAATCTGCTTTAGGGAGATGTTAGAATTTTATTACCAAATCACCTGGCTCTTATGGCTAGAATGCATGAAATGATTTCTCTTTTTGTTTGGTGTTTTTTTTCAGCAAACAGCAAGTAGCCCATACACCTGGAAGACATTGTGGCACTTTGGTGGGGGGGGGGGGGGGGGGGGCGACAGCACATCCCAGCATTCCTAGTGGCCAGCGCTACTTATTGCTCATCTTAAAAAGCATTCGTGGTGTGCATGTTCAGTAGAATTATGGTGGAAGGTTCAAGTTTATTTATTTTAGCTCGGGTTATACCGTTGTTTGCTTGTGTGTTTGTGTGACACTCTGCCTGTAACCAGGGTGTATAATACTCACCTCCCCCACTGAGTGAGTTATTTCTCACCGAGCCATAGTGCTCTGTTATCGTGCTTGTTGCAATGAAAATGCAGTTGGGATAAATGAGCTCTTCTCGTTTGTTATCATGGACCGAATGCTCACCACAATATTCTTCCTGGTTAAGTTTTTCACTAAAACTTACTCTCTTAATTTGAAACAGTCCATTCATGGTGGTTTCCTGTTCTGCACATGGAACACAAGGGTCATTACTTCATTCTGTACTGATCAATAGGCTTTGGAACTTGTTTTCAATGGATAACTGCAATAATTAGAAAGCAGGCAAGTTAATAAGTGGTATAGTTGAGTGAGGTGTTAAGCAGAAATCCAGTTCAAAATGCTTTTATGTCTCATCAGCCTAGTTAGTGTCCACATTAAACCCAACATTTGCTTTTATTTGTGTGGAGTCCCTCGACCAGCTTCAGAGATGAATGTACTGTTGAATAGGTGACCAGAGAGAGAGGTTGTCCAGATGTTGGGAGGAAAGACTGTGGAACAAGGTAGAAACAGGGCTCTCTGGAGCAGTCCATAGTAAATAAGGAGAGCAAAGTTGGGGAGGGGGGGTGGGGCAAGGTTGGTACGAGAACAGAATCAAGAAAGGAGTAGGAAATTATAGGGTGGAAACTGAATCTCTTAGTAATGTATAATATCAGTTGATTATCCAGTGAGCCTCATGTATTTAACTCTCAGCTAACGTTTGGAGAAGCTTACTCCTTGGTAGTGGAGACCTAGTAATTGCATTTTCAATTCTAACTCTTATGCAGACAGTGGTCACATGAACTTATATGACATGTGAATACAATTACACCCAGATCAACTCAAGGTCAATTTGGTCCCTTTTAGAAAAAGGCTCCCCTAGAGCATTATCAGCTAATCATTCTATATAATAAAAAAGCTACTGTTACATAAGCCTAGCCAAAGTAGCACATCAATAAATCTGCTCTGTATTCAGGTTTACTAAAAGTGTTAAATATGCTGCACTTCCAGCATCACAACGTCAATAATAGCAAAAAAAAGTTTTCAGAAAGCAAATGGTTAATGGGGTTATTATAGACCACACAACAATCCGCTAGATTTAGAGGAGCAAATTTGAAGAGATCGTAGACTGTTGCAAAAAAAAAGGTGATAGGAGGTGATTTTAACTTTCCACATATTGACTGGGACTCCCATTCTGTAAGAGGGCTGGATTTGTCAAATGTGCTCAAAAAATTCCTTAATCAGTATATAGAAGTCCCAACTAGAGAGAGTGCAATACTAAATGTATTATTAGAGAACGAGACAGGGCAGGTGACAGTTGGTGTAGGGGAACACGTTGCATCGAGTGATCATAATGCCACTAGATCCATGGTAATTATGAAAAAGGATATGTCTGGTCTACAGGTTGATATTCTAAACTAGAGAAAGGCCAATTTTGATGGTATCAGAAAGAATCTAACAAGAATGGATTGGATAGGATGTTTGCTGACAAAGGTGTACCTAGTAAATGGGAGGCCATCAAAAGAGAAATTCTGAAAAATACAGAGGTTGTATGTTCCTGTCAGAATAAAAGGCAAGAGTAACAGGTATAGGGAACCTTGGTTTTCAAGAAATATTAAGGTTCATAGAAGTATAAGCAGTTAGAAATAATTAAGAAATTTGAGATATACAAAAATGCAAGAGAACACTAGAAAGGAAATCAGGAGGCCTAAAAGAAAGCATGAGATTATTCAGCAGACAAGGTAAAGGAGAATCCTAAATGCTTCTACAGATATATTAACAGAAAAAGAATAGCAAGGCATAAAATTGGTCCTCTTGAAGAACAGAGTGGTAATCTATACATGGAGCTGAAAGAGATGGGGGTGATCTTAAAAGAATTTTTTGCATCAGGATTTTCTCAGGAAATGGACACAGCATCTGTAGTAGTGAGGAAATGCAGTAGCAAGGTCATAGACACAATACAGATTACAGAGGATACTTAAAACATCCTTAGTTATGGGTGAGGTGCCGAAGGATTGGCAGGTAGCTAATGTTGTTCCATTGTTTAAGAAAAGTATAGGCCAGTGAGCCTGACATAAGTAGTGGGAAAGTTAATTAGAAGGTATTCTAAGGGACCAGATATGTAAGTATTAGGACAGACAGGCACTGATTAGTGAAAGTCAATATGACATTGTGCATGGTAAGTCATGTCTAACCAATATTATAGTTTTTTCCAAGTATGTTACCAGGAAAATTGAAGGCTAAGCTGTGGATGTTGTCTGCATGGGAGATTGGTCAAGAAGGTTCATTCACTTGGCTTTCATGATGAGGTAGTAAATTGGCATTGACCTCGCAGAACATGTCAGAGTGATAGTAGATGGTTGTTTCTCTGACTGGAGACTTGTGACTAGTACTTTGCCACAGAGATCAGTGCTGGGTCCATTGTTCATTGTCATCGATATCAGTGATCTGGATGATAATGTTGTAAACTGGATCAGCAAATTTGAAGATGTCACCAAGACTGGGTGTGTAGTGGATAGCAAGGGAAACTTCCAAAATTTGCAGTGGGATCTGGACAAACTGGAAAACTGGACTGAAAATGGCAGATGATACTTAATTCAGACAAGTGTGAGGTGTCACACTTTGGAAGGACCAACCAGTGTAGGTGAGTGGTATGGCACTAAGGAGTGTGGTAAAACAGAGGGATCTGGGAATATTCTTTGGCGCTTAGTAGGTCACCCGTGCAAAACAGGGAAGAGGCCAGAATAAGAGTGGTCTGGGGGTTCAGCTCAGGACTAACAACACTGACTGATAAAACAAATCAGTCATGGAGACACCAATAAAGAATCTTTCCATAGCTGAGTGGCCAAGGACAGACTGAGGTGGAGGACCTTAATTGGTGCCTTTAATGCCAGCAATGTAACAGGCAGTAAGAATACAAAATTATGAGTAGTACAGTATAGATAGGGTAAATGCAAGCAGGCTTTCACAACTGAGGTTGGCTGAGACCAGAACTATATGTCATGGGTTGAGGGTTAAAGGTGAAATGTTTAAGGGGAACATGAGGGGGAAATTCTTCACTTAGAGGGTGGTGAGAGTGTGAAATAAGCTGTCAGTGCAAGTGATGGGTGCAGTGTTGATAGGTACATAGATTAGAGGGGTATAGAGGGCAATGGTTCTGGTGCAGGTGAATGGGTCTAGGCAGATTAATGGTTCGGGCTGAAGGACCCTTTTCTGTGCTGTAATGTTCTATGATATCTGTTACTTCTATGACAAATTAAAACCTGAAAGATGGCAACCTACTAAGCAAAATTAGACAGAATCACTTTATAGAAGACCTGGCTTACAGAAATCTGACTCACACAATTTCTCCCATAATTTTTTAAATTTCTAGATCGTAATAAAAATAAAATTCACTAACAACCCCGATACAGAGTATATCTCATCAGTTTAATGGTATGTAGTATTAGGGGAATATTTGATGAAATGCAAGAATTATAGCAAGTGTATGTCATGTGATCCATGAGAACAGTTCTCAGGAACAGAAACGTAACATGGGTACTTCCTGTAAGTGAATCAAAATGGGTTTTAAACACCAATTTATAAATATGACGAACAAAAGGTAGACATCAATCCTTGGAGGCAAAGGACTTTGTTCTCTTCGGTGGACTCTATTAGACATACACTCAGTGGCCACTCCGTTAGTTACCTCCTGTACCTAATAAAGTAGTCATTGAGTGTATGTTCATGGTCTTTTACTGCTGTAGCCCATCTACTTCAAGGTTCAACATGTTGTGCATTCAGAGATGCTCTTCTGCATACTATCTGTTGTAATGCATGGTTATTTGGGTTGTTGTGGCCTTCTTGTCCGATTGAACCAATCTGACCATTCTCCTCTGACCTCCCTGATTAACAAGACACTTGCGTATATAGAACTGCCACTCACTGTATTTTTGTTTTTCACTCCAGATTCTGCAAACTCTACAGACTGCTGTGCATGAATATCCCAGGAGTTCAGCAGTTTCTGAGATACTCTAACTACTCCTTCTGGCACCAGAGTTGCTTCCTCATTCTGATGTTTGGTCTGAACAACAAATGAACCATGACCATGTCTGCATTTTTTCATGCATTGAGTTGCTGCCCCATGATTGGCTAATTATATATTTACATTAAGAATCAGACATACATGTGTACCTAATAAAATAGCCACTGTTTAAGTTCCAAGCACAAAATGCAAACAAGGGACTTTAGGGCTACGAGAATATTGAAATCAGGAAGCCTCTTACAAACTGACAGAATATTCCAATGAATTAAATTATCTTAAGAAAAATAACTGTACAGTGTTACACTGCGGTTATCTGACTGATGCTTGCTGGTGCCTTTGCTGCCTGGCAATTCCTCTGCTGGAGTTCCTTCTTTTACCATGGACCAGGAAGGTTAGAGCAATATAGAGCATGAGCTGGAGAGGGTGCAGTTACAGAGTTCCAACCTGAAATATCGACAATTCCTCTGCCCATGCAGATGTTACTGGGTGCATTGAGTTCCTCCAGGAGATTGCTTGTTGCCCCAGATTCCAGCACATGCAGTCTCCTATATCTCATGGAGCAATATATTGTTTGCCATCTGTGTTAATGATTTGTATTGTTTGTGTTATCACTCTGAAATTGGTGGTATGGCAGGCAGACAATGAAGATGGTTGCCTAAGGGTCTGAGTCAACTAGGAAAGTGAACTAAGGAATAACTGATGGAATTTTCTCGGACAAACACAAAGTGATGCATTTTTGGAACTTATGCAAGGACAGAGCTTACACCATGAATGGTACGTCTCTGGGGAATGTTGTAGAACAAGAAGCCTGTGAGTACAAGTACATAGTTCCATGAGAGTGGTGTAAAGAAAGCATATGACATGCTTGCCTTCGTCATTTGGGACAATGAGTACAAAAGTTGAGACATTGTGTTACAGCCGTAAAAGATATTTGTGAGATCACACATGGTGTATTATGTCCATTCCAGTTGCCTTGCTCTAGGAAGATGTGATTAAGCCACAGAGACTACAGCAATGTTCCTGGCTCTCAGGGCTTGAATTATTAAAGAGAAATTGGATATGTTGTGACTGGTTCCTCTGGAGTAAATGAGGCTGAGGAGTTACCTGATAGAGGTTAATAAAATCATAAGAGGTATGTGCAGTCTTTTTCCCAGGGTACCAGAATCTAAAACTAGAGGGCACAAGTTTACGGCGAGAGGGGGAAGATTTAAAGGGGACCTAGTGAGATGGTATGTATATGGAAAGAGCTACAAGAGGAAAAAGCAGAAAGAATGGCGTCAGGTACATGGTTTGAGAGAGATATGGGACAAATGCAGGCAAATTGAACTAATTCAGAAAAGCACCTTGGTCAGTATGGATGCGTTGGGCTGAAAGGCCTATTTATGTGCTGTATGACTATGTGCCCAATTATGAATAATGAGCAGAGCATTGTGACTCCCTTCCTATCTGTCCAAAGGTAACTGAAGTCCACCTTGGCATTGATATTTACTATTTAGCTACAGGACAGTAGGATTGTACTCAAATTGCAAAGAAACTATTGACCAGAAGCCAGCAAACAGACAATCTGGAAATGTCACATGTATCAGGATGCACTGAAAAGCTTTTCTTGCATACTTTTCCTACATATCAGATCATCACACAGTGTGAATGAGATAGAACAAGGTAAAACAATAACAATGACAATAAAGTGTAACAGCTACAGAGAAAGTTCAGTGCAGGCAAATCATAAGAAGGTGATCATAACAAAGTTAGGAAGGTTTAAAACAACTTCCTAATCTGGTTATGACCTTTCACCTTATTATTTAAATTTAAAACTGTAGAACAATTATGATAGAAGTAATGAGTGGATCTTTAGGGCATAGCTTGCAATGAGACACCACATTCCAGTGTCATCTTGCAGTTTCTAAGTACTTTAGTACCAAGCTTACAACATCCATCAAAATCAGGCAACCTGGATGCCAACCTTGCCTGCTACTGGCACCATAGATATAATTTTAACTCTTGCTCCTTGCTGCTAGATTTTACCATCTATCCAGTGGGGCATTAAAGTATTTGTGGCCTATGTCAAGTAACATGAGGTTGACTCAAGCCAGTGGGCTACCTCACACAGATCTCAGATTTAAGGATGGCAGTGCGACGCAGTTTGCAGCAGCCACTCCGGAGCTGATATCTGTTATTTGTTAAGCGGGGTGCCGTACACAATCCTAATCTGATGAAAAACAGACGTGGGAGCACGGAGGAACATCTGGAAATCTCCAGGAAGGCCTTCTTCATTGCTGCTGCTGTTGTGAGGTCTGGGTCTCTGCTGAGAAGAACAGGCCCCCAGTCCTTGGGGTTGCATTGCCGGTAGCCATTGGCGGGGGCATCGTAGTGTGCTCGGAGAAGCTGTGCCAGAAGGGATGGTCGGAGGCTCAGAGGTTCGACGGACTCGGAGTCCGCTGCGGTCGGGGTGCTTTCACCCTGTGCCGTGTCTGCGAGGCTGAGTCCAGTGCCGTGGAAGTCCACAGCGGGGATATTCCCTTCTGCCACCTGCGTGGGATGACGAGTCTATTGGGACCCTGAGAACTTGTGGAAACTGTGTGGTGGTTTCTTTCGAACTTATAGTCTTTTAACATCTTTGGACTATTTTTACTGTGGCCATGGTCTGTTTTTTTTAATCAATTCTGGTATTGTCTGCACTGTTGTAACTATATGTTAACTATAACTATATGTAACTATGTGGTTTTGTGTAGGTCTTGTAGCTTTAGTTTTTGATTTGTTGGGTGGTAGAGTTGGTCTCTTCACTTGGTGTGTCTGGGTAGTCTTGTTTTGTCTGGTGGATTTGGAGCTCCTTTCCGGGGAACACGCTAAGACGGTAGCACGATATTAATACGCAGCAGCCTCTCCGGACTCTGGATTTGGGGATTACCAAACGTTATGTGGATTGTCTGGCGTAGTCTGTTTTGTCGTCTGCTTTTGTGATATCATTCTGAAGGAACGTTGTCTCATTTTTTAACTGCATTGCATTTGTGGTTTCTAAATGACAATAAACTGAACTGAACTGAGAAACAGCACATGAGAACGAACCAGGAATTTAAAATGGACAATTTCAATCCCTCTGAGAGCTTTGGGCAGCAGATCCTTTTAGGCTTCCAGCTCTTCTACAACACACCACATCCAGTTTACAATTAAGCTTTCTACAAAAGGCTTTCCTCCTTTAGCCTTTCTTAATTTCTGCAGATCAAGGCCAAGAATGCCACAAAGGAAACCAAAGGACAGTTAATATCTCTGCTCTCGAAAGGTGGGTGTTAAAGTAAATTATTCAGTTTCTGGGATGGTTCCGAGGCACTTTTACAAAACATTACCACTGGAGAACACTTGAACTGAAAAGTTAAATGAGTATTGGAAATGAAATATATCTACTTAAAGGATATCATAAATTAAAATATTGATTTTAAGGAGATCGCATACAATCAGATATACCACAAAGTGGAAATGTTTTTGTGTGCAAACATAAAAATGAGACATGTGTATGTTAACACGAGACACCACAGCAAATTACTAATTCATTTAAATGTGTATGACAAATAAACTTGATTTTTGATATTGTATGCATACACACAACTCATTTTCGTATTTGCACACTAATCCATTTCCATGAGATGGAAATGCACAAGGTAGCTATTGTTAGTCGACACACATTTTCAAAAGCTCTTGATATTTCTTAGAGATTATCATGCATAGTATGATACCAAATGGACCATCTCTAAATCTGCCACCTATGAATTTAACATCATCAATTCTCCTCGTTCAAACATTTCTCCCACCCCCCCCCCCCAATCTATTAAGAGGCACAAAAGGCTTGAAAGCTGGCAAAGCTGGAAGTAGTGGGTGAAGCTTTGCCAACTGTCACAAACCTCCAGTTCATTTGCTACTCTCTCCCATGGGATGGGAAGGCAGCTGAATTCTCTAGATATGGTCCCAGATGGCTCTTGCTGTAAGTCAAGCCTTGCAACTGCTTCAGGTATTGCACTCAGATTCATTTTTTAAGAGAAGTGAAGGAACACATGAACTATGCCCCTACAATTTAATGCATGTGTCTACAACATATCCCAGAGATTGCCTATTATTTGCACTTTGTAAACCTGTGTGGAGAATTTTGATGCACTTCCGATGTTCAGCATTATAATTACATCTGGAAATGAGGAGACTGATGTTTGAACGAGCTTGCATTGCATTGTCTGAAGTGCTCAGATGAACACTCTGGTCTGGGTGTGGGAAGCCAAGATCAAGTTGCATTCTGGAGCCTGCAGGAATACCTCTGGCCCCCTAGGAAACAACATTTTCCTTAAACTTACCATTCAGGAACTGCTTCTGCTTCAGATGCATGCTACCAGTTTGGCCTGAAGGGAAAGCCACAATGGCCTGGGATTCAATTTGCAATCAGACACAGATGGCAGTATATTTAAAGATGGACCCCACCTGATAAAATAACAAAGGCAAGAAGGCTGAAGTGAAAGAGTAAATTTAACTATTTGTTTACCTGGTTGCCATTAGATGGGCAGTTAATCTAGAATGTTAAGGTTCTACAGCAATGGTCTCAAATTTATGCAAGCTCCCTGGAATTGTCCTTATTGTCAGCTGGACTTCCCATTGAACACAATGATAGCCAAGCTATTATTTGGAAATATGTGTACTTGATTGCCTGAGCTGCACAAATAGGCCCACCACAATTTGCCCAGATTACTAGAACTAACAGGATTCACACAGACCGAAAATAAAAATTCAGGTTGGATCTGTAAAAATGTTTTCCTCTTTCTTCCACAAAGGTTTGGTTGCACTGCAATCAACTGCCTCCTAGTACTTTACTCAAACAGCAATTTGTCATGTTTAAGGCTTACCTATTGAGTATGGACAGCCTATTTGACAAAGAGTTACATCACACATGACCCTTCCTCTGTGTTCACATAACATCAACACATATGCCATTTTCCTGCAGACTGTTTAGTGATCAGAAGCAGGAATATCGACTGACTTTCCTCCTCTCTCGCCAGCAGAAGCTGAGGCCAATTAGTGCGTGCTGACTGCTGCCCTGGGTTATATTAGTTAATTCAGCACAGGCTGGCATCAAACCTGGGACCTGCCTGGGGTTCAATTCCACATTAGGTTGTGGATTTACCAACTAAGTGATCAGATTACCCTCGCAAGTTTTGTTTAAGAAAGGAGCTCTTTAAAAATACATGTTGCTAAATGAGTATTTTAATAATTTACTCACCAGCCAATCTCCACCAAGAGCTCAACACCCTCCATGTGTTCCAGAAGATCCAATAGATAATTGCAAGTTTGAACCTCCCAAATATTCCTTTTTCTGTACTTCCCTCTTGAAACAGTGAGTGAAGCAATCCTGCACCCCACTTACCTATTTGTTATATAATGAAATTAAACTCTGGTTTTGAATTCAAAGGCTGAAAGAAGACTGAGAAAATTACAACAACAAAACAGTTCTAAAGGTTGAATCTTAAATGTTAGCATGTAAATTTATATTACAACAGCAGCAGAAGAACCCTAAATAAATCATAAATCTAACTTCCAGCAAATAATGTCTCTTTAAATGCTCAGCTAGTGAAAACAGGAAAGAAAACCCCGAGTTGCCTTCAGTAAAACTCAGGCCATTGCAAATGTAGCTTTAAGGTGAACTTGGAGTTCAGTCAGAGGCCTTTGCATGAACAGGAAAACGATCAAGGAGCAAAGCTATGGTTATCATGTCTGCTTATTTGTCCTTCGTGGAAAATATTTAAGCTGCTGTGAAAAGACGTTTCTGTCTGCACCATTCCCAAGTTCCATTTGCAGATGTGTGGGGCTTCTTCCAGTCATGGCCAGCTCAAAAGGTCATTTCAAATCCTTGTAATATGAGGCCCACTGCTTCCTGTTGGTTTAAATGAAAGCTTCATGCTAGTTTGAGTCATTTTGGCAAGATCTTGCCTGCCAGACTGCTTTGGCTGCCCTTTCATTATGAATACAATCTGAATTTCTCAGTTCAAGAACAACTTGATCATAGCCCTCTTCCGTTTATACATTTCACTCCCCCAAATGAACGTGAACAAATTAATTTAAAAATAATAACTTAATTTTAAAATTTTGATGTTTTCTGGAAAGAAATGGGGTATGCCTCCCCTCCCCCCATCCTGAAAAGAAAGGAAAATGAAAATAACTTCAAATTGCTTTTAAAGGAGGAAGGAACACTTGGCATTGCTAACACATCAAAACATAGCACCTGAAGGTAAATCACCACTGTAAGAGGAAATTATTGTTAGCATGTCTTGGATGAAGTAACCTCCCTTTTTAAAGTTTCTTCAGTTTCACTGTTTATTCCCCTCGGTAAATCTGTTCGATATTCTGCTTCAGTAAAGTGCTGTCTTGGTGCTCACTAAGCACTGACACCTCCTAAATCCTTTTAAACTGAAGGCTACCTTGAAACAAATTTGGGCTTATTCTTGAGTTAGCAAATGTAATGTAAGAGTTTGTTAGACAAGGTTGCTGGAACTTCATATCATTTAAAAGCAAAGGGCTAACTACCTCTTTGAAAAACAAAAATTACCTGTTTTCTCACAGCAGTAAGACTGGACTGGAAAGGCTTATAATGCAACTCTCCTGCTTCAAGTTGGTCAGCCTCTACTAAACTTCACCCTGCACCTTTTCAATTATGTATAAATCAATGTGACAAGCAGCTTATCCCAATTAGAGCTCCAGATTTGATGTGGAAATCCATGCCAGTGGTATTAATGATAGTACAAGTGGAAAGTGGTGGCACTGAGAAGTGTTTCACAAGGAAGTGGCCCCGTTTGTATTTCCTGGTGGAAGCGTTTTCTGTTTGGTACCTGTCTGGAATTGTTAAAAAGGACTGTTTCTGTGAATATTTAAGAAAGCATATTTCAAACTGGGCGGGGGTGGGGGTGGAGAGTAGATTTCTCATCTTCTGTCACAATATTAAAACTAAAAATAAGTAAATAATATATAAATAAGAAACTGATTAGATTAAGGGTTCTTCAAGTGAGACACAGCAGAAGATGGTTGATCCCTAATTTTTACTACCTGCTCCACAGCATTCGTAAATTTTGAAAAATTTATATGGATTTCTGTAATTGTTAAAGTCCACTACCTTTGGAGAGTGTGATGTCATAACAACCCACAATGTTAATTATGCTGACCAAAATCCATGCATCAGAATGATATCTGCTGAGGTAGCGGTTTACTGATCCAGTGTGGTACCTGTACGTACTGAGAAGATGATGGGCAATAGCCTAGAATCTGCAGCTGTACCGACATGGTGAGAGTGAGCAACTTCTTGCTTTCACAGATATAAACTTGTACATGGAAATTTACCTTACTCTTCCAAAATAATACACTGCTGGAATCATTTAATTTCAATTTATTACATGGTATGTACGCTGTTAAAAAAAAAGTAAAGATCTTTCACCTGGGGATAAACTGTGAGTATAACTGAGTCCACTCACCCCACGAAGCCATAGTTGCTGCACATTAACTCTGAACTTAGAAAATTATATGTGGTTTCAATCTCTCAAAATAATCATTTCAACATTGCATGTTAAGATTATTAAAACATTAACATTTTCCTTAAATATTGTTTTTACACTTTAATTTCTATCTAGTTTAATCTGTGTGTCCCTAATTTAATTTCACCCTTTGAAAGACGTGTAGAATGTAAACATCCTGATTTGCTACAAGATGCAATTCTTCAGTTTGATTAGCTGCTCAGCCAGCTTGATCACAATGCTGTTGTTGGACAGATCTCTTAAAGGAGGCGGCAACTTAGAGCAAGAAAAGGAAAATCGACACTACAAAACCCACTGAATCATTGTGGGCACACGCATACTAGGTCACTGATGCACAAAATCCCTTAACTGCTGAATAAAAAATCCATGGCAACATTGGGCAACAAAATAAATCTGACTTTCTGAGAACTTGTGTGAGGTGTCTGGAAAAAAACTGATGCAGGACAATGCATCACAATTATTGTCACTACAACAGGAATGGAGCGTAAAGGTGCAAAGATTAAGGTGAGAGAGGCATAACCTTCTCCAAGCCAGCAGGAGATTTTTGCAGGTCCAAGAGCAGGAGGAGCAAGAGATTCACCAACATTAAGCCAGACTGTATCATCATGTTTTCTCATACAAAGGAAGTTTTGTAGAGAAATAAAAATTCTCCTCTCAGCTTCTGTTTAGCAATAGAAAAAACGTGTAATAATAATAACAATTCATTTATAGAGCACTTTTCATACAGATGATGTAGTTCAAATGCTTTACTGCTTTACAATAGGATAAACTAGAAATATAAAAATAAAAGATAAAAAGATGTTAGTTAAAAAAGCAAGGTTAAATAAATAAGTTTTGAGCCAGTTTAAAAAGTATCAACTGAGTCTGCATCTCTTATAGTTTTAGGTACTGAATTCCATTGTTTAGTAGTGTAGTTCAGAAAAGCTGACCTGACAATTATCTTTTGAGGGAGATTGTTAAAATTTAAGACACTGGCGGAAAAAGACCTGAGAGCTTGAGCAGGATTATAAAACAAAAAGGATTCTGTGATGTACTTCGGTCCCAGATCATTAAGAGCTTTAAAAACAAGTAAGAGAACTTTAAAATCAATTTTAAAAGATACAGGAAGCCAATGCAGAGTAGCTAGGTTGGGAGTGATCTGTTACCTTATACTGGTTTAAATTTAAAGTTTAGCAGCAATGTTCTGAATGAGTTGAAGTTTGTCAATAGATTGCTTTGGAAGGCCAGTAAAAAGCGTATCGCAGAAATGTAGTCTATTCAATATAAAGGCATGAATTACTTTTCCAGCATCATTATGTGACAGAAATACTGCTCTAGTCTTTTTTTTATGTGGGATTTAACATTCAAATATGCATCAAGGATAACACCCAGGCTTGTTACTTCTGATTTTAAACCAAGGGGAACCAAGTTCCTAAGGTTATCTAGTTTATCTCCTTTGGATTTGGGACTAACTAAAAGTATTTCAGTTTAATCTTCATTTAGTTTTAGGAAATTATTGCTCATCCATTTTTTATTTCAGCCATACCAGAAGTCTGAGAAGATGTGGGTGTTAACATCATCAGACTCAACCGAGATCTACAATTCTGTGTCATCTGCATAACTGTGGAAATCAATTTTATGCTCTCAAATAATGTCTCCTAAGGGAAGCATGTATAAAGAGAAGAGTAGGAGACCAAGATGGCTTCTCTGAGCAAAACCAAAATGTACTCTTAGATATGTATTTGAGCAAAGCCAGTTAAGGGCACTACTACCAGTTTTCTAGACAGTCTTGAAGAATGTTGTGGTCAATTGTGTCGAAGGAAGAACTTAGAATTAGAACTGAGATTCTGTTGTTATCAGTGCTAAGCATAAGGTCACTGACAATTTTAGTAAGGCCTGTCTCCAAGCTATGGTTTGCTCTAAAACCTGATTGAAACTTTTCTAGAATATTGTTCTCATTCAGAAAGTTGTTGAGCTGGTTGAAAATGACTTCCTCAAGAATCTTGCCAAGGGAGGGAAGATTTGGTATTGGCTTGTGGTTGGCTCCTACCTCCCTATCAAGAATTGGCTTTTTAAACAGAGGTTTGACAACCACAATTTTGAAAGCATCTGGAAAAATTCTAGTTTCAAGGATTGTCAACAAATTGAAAACACTACTAAATAACTCCTTAAAAAGAGTGATAGGGGAAGCAACGAGACAGCAAGTAGATCGTTTGCTCTTTGTTCTGAATTGGAAATACTTATAAATATTGACATGGTTGCCATCTTTTAACATTATCAGTAGCTTAACTCTCCCTAACATAAGTAATTTTCTTGATAAAATGTATTGCAAATTTCTCACATTTTGTGGCAGATGTTTGACTGAGAAGATTATAGGCTGGGACAGATTCAACAGTCAGTTTATATTTGAGAACGATATTCTTGAATCGCCGCTATTCTCTGTAATAATCTTGGGAAATTAGGTTCTTCTTTCAGAGCTTATAGCAAAGTTTAACATAGCAATGTTTTTACCAAGTGATTTTTTTTAACCCTAAGTGGGGCCACTGTGGTTAATATACTTTCCAAGTTATTCTTGAAAGAATCACCCATTTCATTTTCTGAGCAGTTCAGGTCACATGGGTCAGATAAACTAGCCAGCTCAGAGAATTTACGTTGTGTTGCAGCATCAAGAAACTGTTTTTTTTAAACTGTAATTTTTTCATAGTCTCGGTTACAGGCAGGAGTGCATCAAAGTACATAAAATGATCATAGACAGAGAGATATTAATAATAGTTAACCCTTTTGTCATTACTCAGTCGAGAGTATTTCCAGGTTAATGGATGGGCTCAGTGACATGTTGGTTAAGATCTAGGCTGTCTAGTAAATTCATGTGTTCAGCTGCTATAGATTTCACATTTGAGAGATAATTAATATGGATATTGAAATCACCAGTAATGACAATCCTGTCATAGTTCCATATAGAGGATAAAAATTCAGAGAATTCCAAAAGAAAGCAGGTATTGGATTTAAGAGTGCGATAAATGACAGGTAGATGATAAATGTAGGGAACGGGATCTGTACCACAAATTTTGAACGTATGTACCTCAAAGTTAGAAAAATTGTTTGGAGACGGGAGATTGCACCTAAAATGCTCTTTGAACATGATGGTAAGTACGCACCTCGGTCATTGGGCCTTGGTACTCGAAGGTTGTCATAGTCAGGGAGACACAGTTCAGGTAACTGCTTGTATTCATTTGGTTTTATAGGTCTCAGTTAATAACATAAAATCAAGGTCTGTAATGGTAATAAAAGTCTTATTCGAAAGGGATCTCACATTTAAAAGAACTAGCTTAAACAGAATAGCCTGAGGTCTTGCAACAGGGGAGGTAGACTTCTGTAGATGGTGGTTCAACTTTTAATAATAAATTGGCCTAAGAGAAAAAATACAAGGCTTCGTGATAGCATTGTGGATAATGTTCACCTTGGTACACAAATAAATCCCAAGTAAACTCTAAAAACATGGTTGTAGAACATAAGACCATTCACAATACCTTAGCCAAACTATTATTCTTTGATGAAATATGTTTCTGATTTTCTAATGGATCATAGAGGATATATGCCAGGCGCTTTGCTCTGAAGCCACACAAGTAAAAGAAAACTGTAATAATCCTTGAAATGGCCAAGTTAACTTTTCTCAACCAGGTCAGAGATATGGGTACCACAGTTGTTAAAATTCCACACAGGAATACAATCTAGTTTCGGTAAAAAGAGATAAAATAATTCAAAATATTGGTAATGCAAGAATTAAGAACTGTAATTTACATATATTTTCAGTAGTTATTTATGGTTATACCCATGATGCTAGAGTTTAGCCACATCTGTCTTTTTAAAATTGTGATAATCGCTGGATATCTCTTGAGAACCGCATTGCAATCAATCAAACCAAACTACAGAAGGAAGTTTACAGCAGAACCACTACAAAGTTAAGACTGAGTTTGGAGAATAAGATTACAGTCAAAATGATGGTTCTTAATGCCTCTAATTAGCAGTTATGATGGGAAACTGATTGCAGGTGTGCTCAAAATCCAGCTTCTAATTTGAGGAACCACAATTAAATTCTCTATGAACAAGGTCTCAACTAAAAGTGCTTTTCATAGAAATATACAGCACTTGGCATGTAGTCTCCACATAGCCAAACCAACGTGAGTCGAGCTAATCCCATTTCCAAATCTAGTTCCACTTGTACAACAGTCATGCAAATGCTGAACCAAGTTCTTTTTGAATGTAATGAGAATCCTGCTTTCAGGCACTAAGAAACAAAACCTATCACTCTTTGAGTGAAATTGTTTTCCTTCACCTCTTCTGAAATGTTTTTACCAGTTAGTATAGTTCAGCTTCCCAGGAGATTCAGCCTACCTGCTTACCCAGTCCAGAGCTCATATCATTTTTCATGTCTTAATCAAATCTCCCCTCTGTCACCTTTTTTCCAAAGGAAACCACTGCCCAGGCAGTCTTGCCCCACAGTGATAATTTTCCACTCCTGGCAAAATCCTTGCAATTTCTTCTGTTGCTCATGAGCTATGAAATCCATTCTGCAACATAGTTCAAGAACTGTACATATTATTCAAGCCATGACATTTAGAGTGTTTTTATACAATTGTGGAAAGATCTAGCTTTTCTAATATTCTATGCCTGTCACCAAAGAGAACTATTACAAGTGCCTTCTCAAGCAGAAGTCCAGGAAATTGTCAGCAGGTTAGGCAACATCTGTGGAAGGAGAAAGAGTTGATGCTTCAGGTCAAGGATTAGCACTGGGAAATGGAAACGAAAAGTTAGTTTAACTAACAGAGGAGGGGGTGGCTTGCTTTCTATTCAGTGTCTCTAGCAATTTGCTTGCTCTTCTTCCTGGGTTCTAGCATCTGCATTGTTTTGATTATCATTTGCTTTCTAAACTACTTACCTGGAAGTTACTGTGGACGATGATTCCCAAGGTCATTTTGTTTCTCCACACCTCTCAGTATCCTGACTGTTGTTACCATTGATGCTTAATGCATGTTCCCAGAATCTGACACTCTGCATTACTAATACACCAAAAGCATGCCCAATGCTGATCCAATGTGCTTATCATAAGGCAAAGATAGGAAGATAAAGTTGCTTTACTAGCCATAAGAACAGAAATTTAATATTAAAGATATCCCTTTAATCACACCAAAGGTAACAATAAAGGGAAGACAAACACATGACAAAAATAATGAACATTTTCAGTTTTTTAACAGGCACTTGGATTCTTTGAGCTTCATGTGGTGACTGTATATACTTGGTATACAAATTCTACAAATGTCAACTCAAGGTGAATATTACTTTCTTAATTCCCTTTGAAATATTAAAGTAATCTAAATTAGTTACATAGACCAAACAGCCCCTTAGGCTGCACTGACACAAAATTAGATCATAGATGATTTGATCTTTAGTCTCAGCTCCTCTTCTGTGCTCAAACCCATAGCCCTTGATTCCCCTGGAGTACATCTCACCCTCTAATATAGCTAATTAAAGTACAAAAATCTTCACAGAGTATTCCAAGATTTCACTATCCGCAGAAAGGATGTGCTTTCTCATCTCAGTTTTAAGTGGTCAAGCCATTATACAAAGACTCTTTTCCATAGTTCAACACTTCCCCATCAGGGGAAACATCCTTACCCTCAGCGTCTTACATATTTCAATGAGGTCACCTCTCGGTCATATAAAATCCAGAGAGTATTGCCCACATGTAACATTGTCCTCATTCCAGGAATCCATCCGGTGGACCTTTCTCTGCAATGCCTCTCAGGTAAGTTTAACCTTGCTTCACAAAAGTGACCAGAACTGGACACAATACTCCAGATGTAGTCTCACCAAAGTCCTATGCAGATGATGGTAAGCTTGTCTGACCCTTGTTCTCCATGACCCTGGAAATGAAGCCAACATTCCACATGCCTTCCTATTTATCACTGCAGCAGTGTACTAATCTTCAATTTCTAATACTACGATGCTCAACTTTGAACATAAATAATCTAACACCATTTAAATAATTCTGTTTTTTTCTATACTCTGTACAATATGATAACTTTATACTTCCCTTCATTTAACCCTGACTACCATTTTCCCACATTCATTATGCAAACATTTATGTCATTTCCCATCTAACTCTGCAGAATCAGCAAACCTGGGTACATAACATACAGTTGTTCCATGCATGTTATATTCAAATAGCAAAGGCTTAAGCACTAATTCCTAAATCACCCAGGTAACAAATGGGTTCCATTCCATTCAACTGATAAGAAAGAAGAATTCCTCAAAGTGGAGAAAGAGAGGAAGTTGGTTCTGCTGGTTGTAGGAACAAATGCATGTATATGTATGTAGGCATAACCATAAGTCAAATATTTGTAACCCAGGGATGGCCTGCTATTGGAACTGGACAATCTGAAGACAACTTGTTTATTCTTCTCCTTTGTTTTCTGTTTTTCCATACTGATGCACCATCAATAACTCTCGGAGACGTGAGGCGAGATATAGGCTTTTATTGGCTGGAAGAAAGAACAAGCAGCAAGTGACCACCACACAACATCCTGGAGACTGAGGGAGGAGCAGTGCCTCCAATCGCCTTTATACCGGGGTCTGTGGGAGGAGCCACAGGAGCAGTCAGCGGGGGGAGGCGTGTCCAGACAGGTATATGTAGTTCACCACACATACCCTCCACCTCACGAACCCTTACTTTGCATTTTGTAGCACCTTATCAAATGGTTTTCAGAAATTGAAATGCACCATTATTTACTAGTTCACTTTAAGTCATCCTACTCCAGCGAATTAGTTTAGAGCCTTTCATAAAACCACATTGACTCTACCCAACTGTGTTATGCTTTTCTCTGATCCATTATTGTCTTTAATGATGGATTCCAGCATTTTCCTGACAACTGATGTTAAGCTGACTAGTTTCTGTTTCTGCTTTGTCCTTTCTCAAATAGCACATTTGTATTTGCAGCATTACAATCCATCCAGAATCAGAGGAACTTTGGAAAATGACAACCAATATATTCACTTCCTCCTCCACTATCTCTTTTAGAGTCTTTGGCTCTAGGCATTCAGGTCCAAGGGATTTGTTAGTCTTTAATGATGTTAACTTGCAGAGGACTTTTTCTCTGGTAATGCTGGTTTAAAGTTCTTTACTTGTTTGTCCTATTTTGACTAACTTTTAATATCTTCTTCAATTAAAACAGCTCTAAATTATTTTTATCATAGCACTGTTTTTTTGTTACTCCCCACCTGATGAAGGATCTGGAGTCTAAATGTTGGTTATCGCTTTGACCCATAGTGTTCTTCTGGCTGTGTGTATTCTGCTCCAGATCTGAGCATCTGCAAGCTCTTGTGGAACGGCCATTAATTCCCTGATCTTTCTAAGAGGCCAGTCGTTGCATTTTCCTTCTTTTTGTCTATTGATAGTTGCTCTTACAAGCCTTTAAATATTTCCTAACAACTTGCACAAATTGCATTTTCTCACTCTTTATTAGGCAGCTTCTGATGGTTTCTAAACGTTGTCCAATCTTTAGTTCTATTAATTTTCTTAATAACCTTGTAAAGCCTCTGTAATTTTCATCAGCTTCAGATGGATTACACATCACATTAAATCCTTTTATCCCAGTGCAAATATATTCTTTGAAAATAAGGAAATATTAATTTAAATATTTCCACTTTTTAAAAAAATACATTTTCAACCTAATCTCCCAAGTTATTTTGGTGAATACACTCTTTATAACAATGTTTAAGATCTTAGTTTTGGTATTAAGTTTGTCACTCTCAAAATGAATTTGAAAATCTTTAACCTAGATTGCAAATTAGCCTTGTTTCATCACCTAATCTAAAATGGCAAGTTTCCTGGTTGAGTCTACAGCAAGAATGCTCATGAAAGTGCTTTACATAAGTTCATGACTGCATTTACATATTTGGTTACATAACATCACTCACCTCAACAATGAACTGCCTCCACAATCTATAGGCTCACTATCAAGGACTCTAGAACTCACCTTCTCAGTATTAATTATTTACTTTTTTGAATTATTTGCACTAATTGTTTTCTTACACATTAGCTGTTTGTCTGTTATTTACAGTCTTTTTTATAAATTCTATTGTACTTATCTTTCTGAGAACACCTGCAAGAAAATAAATCTCAAGGCAGTATGTACTGATGTATAGATACTTGAATAATAAATTAACTTTAAACATTGAAGTTCTTCCATGCTTATTCCTCATCTCTGCCTACATCCTGAACTATCAGAGCAGCCAGTCCCCTCCATCCCCCTTCCCCATACCCATTATAGCTCTGCATAATTTTTCTGAAATGTCAGATGCTCTCAAATATTCAGTTCCCAACCTTGGTCAAGTTACAACTGTGTTGGCTGTTGAATCAATCAGTACCATTTGCCATTATTTGTTACCCGCTTTTACTTAGCTTAATATGAATGTTTTATACATGTGGGAAATAAAAAGCCAGTAATTTTGACACAGCCATTTATATCTCCTTTGACCTCACTAGCTCTATACATCATTACTGATATACACTCTGCTCTTCTTGTCTTTTCTGCTTCTCAGCATACTGCACTACTGTGCTTACCTTTCTCTTTGAATTGCTGAATTTTCGCTCACCTGAACTCACCCATTTATTGCTTAATGTAAAGCACCAAACATTAGGAAGAAAGCAAATACCTTGGAAATGCTGCTCAAGAAACTTAATAGGGAGAAAAAAAGGAGAAAAAAACCAGAAAGGAGTTAATTTCATGAAGAAATTTATTATTGTCTCATTGTGCCCCATTCTTAATGCATTATATTCTCTAATTCTGCTGGGAGGTGTGGTGGAGACTATAAAACAAATTGTATACATTTCTGTCCTGAACACAAGGCATAGGAGAGGCAATAGACTTTATAGCCCCTCAAGACTATTCTGATATTCAAATGATTATGGCTGTTCTGAGCTTGGCCTCAGCTCTGGTTTCCTGCCCAACTCTTAACTCACCTCTAAACCAAAAATCTGCCTTTCACAGCCTTAAGCATGTTCAATACTTCAGCTTCTCTGGGGTAGAGAATTTCAAAGTTACAGTCTTCTGAGAGAAGAAATTCCTTCTCATCTCAGTCTTAAATTATGAGGTGTATGTTGATGTGAGCCAATGAAATGATTTGTTTCAGTCCAAGACAAGCATATAGAATCGTTTTTATGGTCAATGATTTACGTGATTCAAACAATTAATCTGGAATATTAATGCAAAATAAAGAATACATCAGACTTCCTGACATTGACTTAAACAAGACACATTTTGACATTCTCCCTTTTGCACTATAGATTGCTTGAAGAGTTTACCGTCTAACACACATTTCATTTTAAAAACAGCTTTACCTGTGTCTCTGTTCACGCAAAGAAAATGAACAATTCAACACAATAGTTGCAATGTAACAAGACAATCTAACAAAATGCTCATTACTTCATCTTTTGGAATACATGACTATTGCCAAGTCATTTTATGTTTCAATAACCAAACATCTGCAAATTTATTTTTAAAAAACATTGTGAGCACATCAAATTTCTTAAAACATCAAAACTAATATCTTACCCAAGGCAATACAATGATAAGAAGGCCAATAGGTTCCAACACCAACGTCACTGTAGCTTAAAATCAATTGTTTGATGGAATAACATCCTAATTTCTTATTGTTTTAGGTTTAGGATGCATGCTTTCTAACTCTATTTAAAGATCTCTCCCTTTTTCTGAATACAAAGAATGAGAGTATACAGAGGTCTGCACTTTCTTGTCATAGGATTGTCATTCATTCACTGGAGAAAACAAGATAGATCCTTATGATTTTATTTCAAATTTTCAGAATCTTATTTCCTTTGTTTTCATTGACAACTATATGGTTTAAGTCAGGTTTTAGAAATAAGTCAGATTTCACTGTAGCCAGGCAAATGCTTAGCAGAAAGCCTCCACTATAAAAATGACGAATGCTGCAAATGCCTCAGGTTGGGAGAACTTTCCCTTGCTAAATAATTTTAAAATTCCCAATTCTCCCCTGCCCTTCACAGAGGTGATAATATTGAGGTCAGTGTGTTACTTCTTTAATTCCTCCACCCATACAGTTTGTACATAGGATTCTCTCAAATTAAACTCCATGGATTTGCCTTTAATTCTTACTCTATTTAAAAAGAAGTCTAATAATGACTTTTCTGTAAATGTACTCCTTCGAGAATCTCTCTTCCTCTCAGTCCCAATATGCCAATTAAGGAAAATCTGTAGTTTTCTCTTTCCCAGCTCATAACCTGAGTTGACATTCCAGACAAAGTGCTCCATTGTCAGAGTTATCATCTTTTGGATATGATATTAAGTCTATGTCTGTTTCCAATAATTCCAATGTCTATAAAAAATGCTTGCAATTCTATTCAGTAAAAGCAACAAGTTCTCCCAGAGTTTGTCATCTAATTATACAAAAAGTAGGTGAATTACCTGTCACATTATGCTGTTTATGGGAACTATTAAGCAAATTCACGTATATTGCATCAGACTACATTCAGGCAAGTACAATGGAATATGCACTCAGTGGCCACTGTACCTAATATAGTGGCCACTGAGTGTACGTTCGTGGTCTTCTGCTGCTGTAGCCCATCAGCTTCAAGGTTTGACATGTTGTGCTTTCAGAGTGCTCTTCTGTACATCACTGTTTAACGTGTGGTTATTTGACTTACTGGCGTTGTCCTCTCAGCTTGAACCAGGTTGCCCATTCTCTTCTGACTTCTAACAAAGCGTTTTTACCCACAGAACTGAAGCTCGCTGGATGTTTTTGTTTCATGGACTGGTTGCTGAAAACTCCAGAGACAGTTATGTGTGAAAATCCCAGGAGATCATCTGTCTCTGAGATATTCAAACCACCATGAGTGGCACCAACAATCATTCCATGGTCAAAGTCACTTAGACCACATTTATTCCTCATTCTGATGTTTGGTCTAAACAACAACTGAACCTTGTGACCATGTCTGTATGTTTTTATGCATTGAATTGCTATCACGTGATCGGCTGGTTAGATTTTGCATTAATAACCAGCTATACAAGGGTACCTAATAAAATGGCTACCGAGTGTATCTAATAAGACATGATGCAGTTGGAAATCTTCTTCACGTATTTATATGTGATTTGTATCTCCAGCAGGAAAGATGTACTGTGGAGGGAGCAGACTGTGGCCAATGGCCAATAGAAAGGTATAAATGGGCTCTGCCGACCCCAATCAGATTTGCAGAGGAAGGCTCCATTTCTTTCTCCTCTTGCATAGGCTGAAATGCCATCTGAGATCATAACAGATAAATTAACACTATTGCTGCACAGATCTAAGAGCCCAGATTCAATCCCAACCACAGTTGCTGTTTAGTAGAGTTTCTTCCTGTGACTGTGTGGGTTTCTTCTATATTCTCCAGTTTCCTCCCACATCCCAAGGACATTCTAGAAATCCACTGGTTATTGTAAATTACCCATTGGTGTAGTTTTGTGGCAAAAAAAAATCAACGGGGAGCTTTTGCAACACACACGCAGTGCTGGAGAAACCCAGCAGGCCAGGCGTCATCCATGGGAAATAGTAAACAGTCGAGGGTTCGGGCCGAGACCTTTCACTTGGACTGGAGAAAAAGATGAGGTCAGAGTAAGAAGGTGGGGGAAGGAAGGAAGAAGTGCCAGATGATAAGTGAAACTGGGAGAGGGGAAGGGGGTGAAGTAAAGAGCTGGGAATTCAATTGGTGAAAGAGTCAAAGGGCTGGAAAAGGGGGGATCCAAAAGGAGAGAATAGAAGACCATGGAAAAAAGGGAAGAGAGAGGAGCACACGTAAGGAGATAAGGTGAGAGAGAAACAGGAATGGGAGATGGTGAAGGTGGGGTGGGGGGTGGAGGGCTGTTGTTAATTATGAGAAGTTTGAGAAATCACTCTTCATGCCATCAGGTTGGAGGCTACTTTGACTTTGGAAGGAGTTGGCCAAAGTAAATTGGAAGAAGCTTCTGGCAGGGATGTCAGCAGAGCAACAACGGCATGTGTTTCTGGGAAAAATGTGGAAGGTGCAGGACATGTGTATTACAAAAATGAAGAAATACTCAAATGGTTAAATGGTACAACCGTGGCTGACAAGGGAAGTCAAAGCGATTGTAATTACAAAAGAAAGGGCATACAACTAAGGAAAAATTAGTGGGAAGATAGAGTATTATGAAGTTTTTAAAAACCTACAGAGAGCAACTAAAATAAATCAGAAAGGAAAAGATGAAATTTGAAAGCAAGCTAGCAAATAATATCAAAGTGGATAGTATAAGTTTTTTTAAGTATGTTAAAAAATAAAAGAGAAATGAGAGTGAAAATGAGACCGCTAGAAAATGAGGCAGGAGAAATAATAACAGGGGACAAAGAGATGGCTGATGAACTGAAGTATTTTGCATCAGTCTTCACTGTGGAGGACACTAGCAGTACGCCTGATGTTGTAGTGTGTGAAAGAAGAGAAGTGGGTGCAGTTACTGTTACAAGAGACAGGATGCTCAAAAAGCTGAAAGACCTAAAGGCACACAAATCACCCAGACCAGAGGAACAGCACCCTAGGGTTCTGAAAGAGGTAGCATTAGAGATTGTGGCAGCATTAGAAATGATTTTTCAAAAATAATTCGACCCTGGCATGGTGCCAGAGGACTGGACAATTGCATATGTTACTCTACTTTTTAAGAAAGGAGGGAGGCAGCAGTAAGGAAATTATAGACCAGTTAGCCTGATCTCAGTGGTTGGGAAGATGTTAGAGTCAATTGTCAAGGATGAGGTGATGGAGTACTTGGTGACACGGGTCAAGATAGGACAAAGTCAGCATGGTTTCCTTCAGGAAAAACCCTACCTGACAAACCTGTTGGAATTCTTTGAGGAGATTAGAAGTAGGATAGATAAAGGAGATGTAGTGGATGTTGTATATTTGGACTTTCAGAAGGCCTTTGACAAGGTACCACACGTGAGGCTGCTTACCAAGTTAAGAGCCCATGGTATTACAGGAAAGTTACTAACATGGTTAGAGCATTGGCTGATTGGTAGGAGACAGCAAGTGGTAATAAAAGGATCCTTTCCTGGTTGGCTGCTAGTGACTAGTGGTGTTCTGCAGGGGTCAGAGTTGGGACCACTTTTTTTATGCTGTATATAAATGATTTAGATGATGGAATAGATGGCTTTGTTGCCAAGTTTGCAGATGATACAAAGATTGGTGGAGGGGCAGGTAGTGTTGAGGAAACAGATAGGATGCAGAAGGACTTAGATTAGGAAAATGGGCAAGAAAATGGCAAATGAAATACAATGTTGGAAAATGCATGGCCATGCACTTTGGAAGTAGAAATACATATGCAGACTATTTTCTAAACAGGGAGAAAATCCAAGAATCTGAGATGCAGAGGGACTGGGGAGTCCTTATGTAGAACACCCCAAAGGTTAACATCAGGATACCAGAGCAGGGATCCAATCACAGACCCAGCACTGTGCACACAGTGAGATTAATTGAGTAACAAAACCCAAGGTGCAAACAAATTCAGCGTCAAAACTCAGGCAGAGATCAAAACATCCAGAGAGATCCAAAGACCAGAATCAGGAGACAGCCAGACATGCTGGAAAGGCTCAGCAAAATTCACTGGCACAATCTGGCAACAAACAGGAGAAAACACAGGACTGAAATACACTGAGCAATAAACAGAGAGGCAGATGATAGGTGGAGCACAATGAGACACAGGTGGCAGCAATACAGGTAATGATGAGAGATGGAGTTCTCAGTAATACAAGGGCCGGAGTAGAGCAGGAGCGGGGACCGGAGCACATGGCAACACAAAACCACAAACTGACAGCTAGGGGGAAAACACACAAAAAGACGGAGTTCAACTGGAGGTACTGACGTTAACTTGCAAGTTGAGTCAGTGGTGAGGAAGGCAAATGTCACGTTTGCATTCATTTTAAGAGGTCTAGAATACAAGAGCAAGGACGTGATGCTGAGGCTTTATAAGGCACTGGTGAGGCCTCACCTTCAGTATTGTGAACAGTTTGGGCCCCTCATCTTAGAAAAGAAATGCTCGTATTGGAGATTTCTAGAGGAGGTTCACAAGGATGATTCCAGGAATAAAAGGGTTATCATACGAAGATCCTTTGATGGCGCTGGGTCTGTACTCGCTGGAATTCAGAAGGATGGGGGGTTGGAAATCTCATTGAAATCTTTTGAATGTTGAAAGGTCTAGACAGAGTAGATGTGGAAAGAATGTTTCCCATGGTGGGAGAGTCTAGGACAATAGGGCATAGCCTCAGGATGGAGGGGCGCCCTTTCTAGAAACTTTTTTAGCCAAGAGTGGTGAATTTGCGGAATTTGTTGTCACATACAGCTGTGGAGGCCAGGTCGTTGGGTATAGTTAAGGCAGAGATTGATAGGTTCTTGATTGGACATGTCACCAAATGTTACGGGGAGAAGGCCGGAACTGGGGTTGAGGAGGGGATAGAAAAAAACGATCAGCCGTGATTGAATGGTGGAGCAGACTTTATGGGCCAGATGGCCTAATTCTGCTCCTATGTCTTATGGTCTACCCAGACGGAATCTAAAGTGTTGCTCCTCCAACAGGAGTATGGCCTCATTCTGGCAGTAGAGGAGACCATGGACTGACATGTCAGAATAGGAATGGAATGTAGAACTGGAATGGTTGGCCATCAGGAGATTCCACTTTTCCTGGCGGACAGAGCGTAAGTGCTCGGCGAAGCAGTCTTCCAATCTACATCAGGCCTCACTGATGTACACAAGGCCACACGAGGAGCAGCAGATAGAGAAGATGACCCAAACAGACTCACAGGTGAAGTGTTGCCTCACCTGGAAGGACCGTTTCGGACCCTGAATGGTAGGGAGGGAGGTGGTGTAGGGGCAGGTGTGGCATTTCAGAATCAGAATCAGGTTTATTATCACTGGCATGTGACGTGAAATTTGTTAACTTAGCAGCAGCTGTTTAATGCAATGCATAATCTAGCAGAGAGAGAAAAAAAAAAGTAAAATAAAACAATAATAAACAAACAAGTAAATCAATTACGTATATCAAATAAATTTAAAAGAATGTGCAAAACAGAAATACTGTCTATTAAAAAAAGTGAGGTAGTGTCCAAAGTTTCAATGGCCATTTAGGAATCAGATGGCAGAGGGGAAGAAGCTGTTCCTGAATCACTGAGTGTGTGCCTTCAGGCTTCTGTACCTCCTACCTGATGGTAACAGTGAGAAAAGGGCATGCCCTGGGTGCTGGAGGTCCTTGATAATTTATAGTAGGCATCAGTAGATAGACTGTCCCCAGAGACAGAGAGATTGAGAAAGGGGAGGAAGGTGTCGGAAATGGATCAGGTAAATTTGAGGGCACGGTGGAAGATGGAGGTAAAGCTGATGAAGTTACGAGCTCAACATGGGTGCAGGAAGCAGCACCAATGCAGTCATCAACTTAGCACAGGAAACACTGGGGAGTGATACCAGTGTAGGCTTGGGACATAGACTGTTCTATGTAGCCAACAAAAAGGCAGGCATAGCTGAGACCCATGTGAGTGCCCACGGCTACACCTTTAGTTTGGGGGGGATAAAGGAGCCAAAGGAGAGATTATTGAGAGCAAGGACCAGCTCTGGCAGACAAAGGAGAGTGGTGGGAGAGGAGAACTGTTTGGGTCTGTTGTCTAGAAAGAAGCAGAGAGATTTAAGGCCCTCCTGATGGGGGATAGAGATGTATCAGGACTGGACATCCATGGTGAAAATGAGAGGACCAGTGTCAGGAAACCTGAAGTCATTGAAAAGATCCAGAGCATGTGAAGTATCATGGATGTAGGTAGGAAGGGATTGAACAGAGTTCAAGTATGCAGATACAAGTTCAATGAAGCAGGAACAAGCAGAAATAATGGATCTACTTCAACAGGCAGGTTTGTGAATCTTGTGCAGGAGGTAGAAATGGGAGGTGTGGGGTAAAAGAACTATGAAGTTGGTGGCAGTGGATGGGAGATCACCAGAGTTAATAAGGTCAGTGATGGTGTGGGTGACAATGGCCTGGTGCTCCCCAGTGTGGTACTGTTCGAGGGGTAAGTAAGAGGAGGTGTCTGAAAGTTGATACTTGGCCTCAGCAAGGTGTAGCCATGGGCAAGCACATGGGTCAGTTCACCAGCCTACTACAGCATCCCCCTTATCTGCAGGTTTGGTGAAATTAGGATTAGTGTGGGGAGAGTGGAGAGTGGAGCATTCGGAACGAGTAAGGTTTGAATCAGAGAGAGGAGTGGTATAGTCAAGATGGTTGAAATCCCATTGGCAGTTGGCAATGAAAAGATCCAGAGCAGGCAGAAGACCAGAGTGGTGTGTCCAGGAAGAGGAGAAGGGGTCATCAATGCAGACCAGAGCGTTCTTGCCAAAGTAGTAAGCATAGAGACGGAGGTGGTGGAAGAAGACTTCAGCGTCATGGCAGACGTGGAACTCACTGAAGTGCGGCCGCAGGGGAACAAAGGTGAGGCCCTTACCAAGGACAGAACGTTCTGTCTCCCAAAGGGGATGGTCAAAGAGAATTGTGAAGACACGGCACAGATGAGAGCTGGGATCGGGTGGGGAAAAGGGTTGGTAGAGTCTGAGGAGAGGGGAGGGTTAGGGTTCTCAGGGAAAGTAGGGTGGGAGGAAGATGGAATCTCCAAAGACCCAAGAGCTGTTGGTGGGACCTGAGAGGCACATGATTGCAGAGTGATGTGGGGGGGTGGGGAGAAGCTGGGGTTTCAGTGGCAGCGCGTAAAGGGGAGAATTTGTGAGACAGAATAAACTGTATGGGTACAGATGGGGGGGGAAAGGAACTTACAGGAAGGGTTCCAGGAGGTAAAATGGACACTGTGGCTAAATAGTCTCCATCTGTGTTGTTATCTATCTGAAGAAATACCTATCACTCCCTAGAAGAAGAGTTTTCTGCTGAACCTGGTGGTCAGTCATTACCCTCAGGAAGTCACAATTACCCTCAGTTTTTGTCTCTGACTCCTTCCAGAATGTTCCTAGAAACACAATGAAATTCTCCCGTTTGGCTGCACGAGGCCCAAACAGGTAACACATGCTTGTCTGCCAGAAACCGATATCTGTAGGACTCCTCTGCAAGAGGAGTAGCAAAGTTGATGCAGCACATGGATATATCCCTGACTGGCTGTGTTACCAACTCAGTGGACATCATAATCCATGCATCTTCAAATCAACCAATAGCTTTCAACACCCAGAAGAATTTCTTTCCCTCCATAGACAGCAGGTGTGAAAACACAAGGAGAGATTTTTCCAGCTTCTTGCCAGATTCTAGAAAAGGAAAAGTTTTAAAGGATATTTTAAGAGAAGAAAGATGCATATAAGGATGGCTAAGCTATGTCATTGGATCTGGCTGGCAGGTTTTTAATATTGAAATAGCATTTCTTATTTACCAGTGCCTTAAAATGAGAAGCTTGTGTTGTTGCTTCAGTTCGAACATCAAGCACTTTGCTTTTATCTGAATATGTGCCATTATTTTCTTGCTTTTGCCAATTGAATAGTCAGTTACCTTAGGCAACTGTTAACAAACAACCATTGATTAGACATGTTTCCCCATGTACTATGTAGTACACCTGACATCTCCTCTTCCTGTATTTTCAGGCAGCCCTACCTGAGGATGGCACTAAAGGACTCAGTCCTTTCCCTGCCTTTTCTCAGTAAGTGTTTATAGGTCCTTTCTAAGGAATACAGCTCCTTGGCTTAGAAATATCTTGCAGCATAATTTCTTTGATGGAAGTGCAACAGAAAAAAGCAGAAATTAGACTAGGCGCCATATACAGTAGATTTCAACCTAATATTATGCCTTCCAACAACCTCTTAGTATAGTTTATGTTGAGATGAATATCAACACAGACTTTAATAAAGGATCTTGTATCAATGCTCTAAGTGGTAGCAGTTTTGTAAAAATCAGATGTACCAAGACAGCAGACTGGGTTTGATACTTAATGTTGGTGTTAATATTTAAATTCAATCCCTTCAAAGAACAGACCAAAATGTGCCACTTTCGTTTCTTGAACACTTTTCTGCAGCCAGAGAGCTATAGCATCATGATATATGTATGATAAGGTCTAAATTGGGAACTACTCCTGACCCTGAAATGTCCACCCAGATTATTGATGCATATTTCTGGGTAGTATTCTATCATACTACTTACAATTCCAAAATTAGAACATTTACACTCCTGCCCTAATAATCTGTTGCAGGTCTTTATGATCTGCAATGCCAACAAATTATTAATCACTAGCAGACAAGCCCTTAATCCCAGAAATTTTCAGCTGTTGGAAGTTTGCCTACAATAAATCAATGAGAGTGAACCTGGTGAACACACAAGTAAACAATGAATGACTGTCTAATGGATTGCCTGATCTTGCAAACTACCAGAAAATGCAGACAATTGTGTGCACTTAGGTATGTCTATCTTTTTATAAACAAAAAGAAAAGTGCTGTTAACATGACTCATGATTTGCTCATGGAAATACAGTAGTTAGTTCCTCTCCATGCCTTGTGATTCATCAGGTGGCAATCTCGCCATTTCTCTAGCATTTTGCCTGTTTGGCACTGACACCTAGTGCAGATGATGAGCTACCTTCATAAAATGCTTTCAACAATTGCATCTTCCAGATCTTAATTTTCATTATAACATTCAAGATTATTGCAGGTATCTTCAAATTCTTCATAGTTTCCAACTTGTTGAACAAGTGAAATCATTTCATTTTCACTTCCAGCCATTTATGGCATCTCCAAGCCTGAACGTTTAAAACCACAGTGAGCAAAACAGTTCTGAATTGTCTTACTGCTTATTTCTCACCAACTATCAGTGACAAAAATCAGTACAAACACATGCAACTGACGCTATTTAAAAACTGTTCTCACTAATCATGGTGCAGTATCTAATGGCCACACAAGTGAAGCAACGAATGCTGGTTAAAAACTGTTCAGCAACAATTAAGCAGCATAGTATCCTAAATGAACAAAGAAAATCCCAACTATTTTCTCGATGTTTTTGTTCTTTAAGAGCTGGCTTAAATGAGCAGCTGCCTCAATTTCCTGATTGCTCCATTAACCGGAATACACTGTGTATCGTAACTATATACATACTTTAATAATAAAGTTACTTTGATTGTGTGAAACAATGAACTTCAACGGAACCAGATTTCAGAAGTGAAGTTCAACACATATTATTATGTCATCCATTCAAGGGATATAATAATGAAGAAAAAATATTAATCCCAATTTTTTTTAAAAATGTGTTTAGCAAACCAAAAGACCTGATTCCACTCAAAAGTAATCACATAATTCAACCCTTGAACACCAGCAAAATTCTGGAAGCCCCATTTAATAAAAAGAGATTTGACTTAGTTAATCATCATAAACCAGTTAGTGGCTTTGGAGATGTGCCTTTGGGAGAAAATTCAGACATACTTTGAAAATCTATTAATCTACATAGAGCACATTTCTTAGTGTTAAATATTACCTCTTCTCCTTATTCACTACTCTAAGATCTTTTTCATCCAGTTCAAGGAGAGTTCCTGAAATCCCTACCACAGAATGTTTCAGTGCATTTCCCATTATAAATCACAAATTAGATCTAAGAGTTCTAGTGTTATTGACACAAACAATTATTCTGCCATTTTAATGGGATTGTGCCAGAATGAGATAACTAAAGCTCAACAGTTGAGATCATTTTTCAATAATGAAAATTCAGCAGAGCAAATTGTAACAGCCAGCATCCCAACTACTTCAGTATTTTGCATGTATTGAAAAGGCAGTGGAACAGGAATAAGGATTGATAAAGAGATAAGTCTAAGAATTGCAAGATGGTGAACCAAATAGAGTTTGAGATAAACTTTGATAAAAATTAGCATAGGGATTTGGAATGGAAAAGGGATAAGGATGGGATTAAAGATAAGGATAGAAACAAGGATACAAACAGGATTAATAGAACAGAGGCATTGACCTGTACATAGATGTATAACAATACGGAGATTAGATAAACCAGGCAACTGACTGATTTACAGTGTGGTAGGCTGCAAGCACATTTAATTGAGTAAAATCCTCATAAAAAATGCTTGGTCTTTCAGGTTGTGAAAGTTGTCAGAGGTACAAGAGGCTACGTTGTCTCTGGTGACTGCCGTTGGCCATGAAGTATAGCAGGAATAATCTACGCATGTTATGCAAAGCTCATTTTTAATTAACTATATTCCAAATACTCTTTAGCACCAGGAAAGGTGGAAAATATGAAAGGAGATTGATGGGGTTTCCTCTTGCCTGCTGATTCTTCTGGGATCAGCTGATTTTTTCCAACTGTTTTAATGTTTGATGGTTAAATATTTTATTGTAACCACCAGCTGAACCTGCCTCTTGAAAGCATATGCTTAGACTGAACTATATTTAATTTAGCATAAAAACAATGATTGAACTGTAGTAGGTGTGCAAGAGGTAGCATTGAATTGAAAAGCTAACTTTCGAGCAAAATTGTCGTGTCTACACAGAAGGGCAAGAGAAAGTGATGCGTGCAGTGGTATTACACAAACACATTACTTCCTACCTCAGCCCATGTTTGAAAAAAATCTAAAACTGTGTCATATTTGTGCCTGGATGAAGAAAATTAGTCCCCAGGTAGCCTCAGGCAAGTTAAATCTTTCTCAGGGAAATTAAAACAGCTCACAAAAGGTCTAAGAGATTGTGATCTGTTGAGGCAGAGGAAAAGTGCAAATTATATCAGATGCTGGTGGCTAAAAATAAATAGTAAAACAGAGGAGAGTGGCACCAAATGCTAGTGACAGAGGTCAGTTAATGTAAATGAGTGTAACCCTTTGAGTACATAGAATTGTCAATTGGTACTACAGGCAAATGTCACAAAACTAGCATCCATCTATCTATTGATCTTTTCTTTTAGCTCTGCCATATTGTGAACAAATTAACATGATCATTAAAACACTATGTAGGAAGATTACGTGCTGTGTGAACTTGCTCATGAATATTTTGCTGTATTCACTCTTCATCTGCTTTATTATTGTTCGTCAACCTTCAGTGCCCTCTCCGCATGTCACTGAAAGACATACTTTGAAACAAACAGGGAAAATTTGGAACTTGTATAGTGAATAGAACCCTGAGTATTTATCTTCATTGTGAACTCTAATGGCACACCAGTCAGATAAGCATGCTTGTGTCCAAACTTCTCAAATTCACCCCAGCCACCTGGCCTTACACTCATCAAATAGAAGTCAGATATTTAACACTGGCCTTAGAATTACTCCTATCTTACTGTAACAAGACAAAGGGAATAAAATTTAACAGTATAACAGGTAGACCAGACAACAGTTGGATTGCATTTAAATGATTTCAGAAAGTGGTGGTGTACAGTCAGGAAAGTTTGAGAACTGCAGCAAATTGTTTTAATGAAATAGAAATGAAATTGTAATGCTACAGATATCTATGTGGTGATCTTTCTTCTGGTAGGGATGAAAGGTATAGGGAAAATTCAGAGAAAGTGGCTAAATAGAGAGTGCAGAAACCTAAACTGAATATTTGGCCACATCTGGACCTGCTGATAGCACCTCTACTTCAAGTCTGTGGAGATTCAGCACGACATCAAAAACCTTGACAAACTTCTATAGATGTGAGGTGGAAAGTATTACAGCCCTGTATGGGAGTACCAATGCCTTTGAGTGGAACAATCCTACAAATGGTAAGATTCAGCCCAATACATCACAGGTAAAGCCCTCCCAACCATTGAGTACATCTACATGAAACGCTGTCATAGGATAAAAGCATCCATTGTCAAAGATCCTCAAAACCCAGGCCATGCTCTTTTCTTGCTGCTGCCATCAGGTAGAAGGTACAAAGGCCTCAGGATTCACACCACCAGGTTCATGGATGTTACTACTCCTCAACCATCAGGCTCTTGAAGAAAAAGTGGGATAGCTACACTTATTTAAGCACTCCATTATATTGCTATTTCATGCTTGTTGTTTATTGCTATTTATTTACAGATCCTGATGTTTACAGTTAACAGTCAGTGTTCTATAGATAGACTTGCTAAGTGTGCCCACAGAAAAATAATCTCAGGGTTGTATGTGGTGACATGTATGTAATCTGATAATACATTTGACTTTGAACTTTGAACGACAGTCATTTATTGAGATGTTCCCACAACCATTGATCTTATTTTAAGGACTCTCCATCTTTTTATTTCATATTCTTGTTATTTATTGCTATTTATTTATATGTGCATTTGCACAGTCTTCTATGCTCTTGTTCTTTCAATGATCCTAGTTACAGATACAATTCTACAGATTTGTTGAGTATACCCGCAGGAAAATAATCTCGGGGTTATATGTGGTGACATGTACGTACTCTGATAATGAATTTTACTTTGAATTTGAAGCAAGCTTTAGCTCTTTTCTTATGTAAAAGGCATACTCAAGATTCAAACAGATGTTGGTCTTCAACTGAATTAAGAGCTATTGCAGTATTTCATGCACTGGGAATTTGCTCAATTGTTATGATGTTAATGTTTGGTCTTTTGATTGCAGGCATAATCAAGATCAAAACCAGCCACCAAAGAATATCTATTCCAGGAATTCAATTCAACAAAAGACCACTGGAAGATAATGCAGAACCCAACGGGTTGGCAGGTTGAGTCTTAAAATAAGACTCCACATTCCACATCACACTGGCCACTTGCACAAGAAGAGAATGCTGCAGCTACAAGCTGTCTGGAAAGGTACAAGTGCAACAAGTCATTACCAAGGTGAGAAGGGAGAAAATGGCTGAGATTTTACAAATGTTTGTAAAAGGAATGCGCAGAAGAAACGTCTCTACATTTCAGAAATTGTTGTATAACTGTTTAAGTTACAGAACAAGATGTCCTGAGCAGTAATTATTGTCAATGATATTGCACACCAAGCATGCACACTGCACGTTGCTCTGTCCAAAGGAATCTTGCTGCCTATGAGGGAAAGGGGATCAGATAAGAACTGTAGCGATATAGGCCTGCTACCCAAAACGACAGGAGAATAATTCTGCTTATAATTGCTGTACAAACTTTAAAATTGTAGACGGTAACATTCCAGTGGTGTCCAATGTGAACTCACACCAAGTTATTCATTGCTCCACACTGCTCAGAATCCAGCCGTTAACTTCAAACTCTGCTTCTAATTTGATCATTTCACATCCTTCCAGATTGAACTCCTTGAAGCAGAATGCTGAAGGGGTTAATCACACAGAGGTTTATAAAAGCATGAGGGCATAGATAACAGATGTATCCAATAGAGGAGTACAGCCTCAGAATAGGTGTTGAATCAACAGAATTCATTGCACAGATGGATGTGGAGACCGTCTCTGGGTATATTTAAAGTGGAAGTTGATAGGTTCTTGATTAGCAAGGTCATCAAAGATTACAAGGAGGAGAATAAGGTTGAGAGAAAAATAAGTCAGCCATGATCAAATGGCAGAGTAGACTTGATGGGCCAAATGGCCCAATTCTGTTCCTATGTGCTATAGGCTTATGATAAAAATAGTTAGTCTTTTTTTTCCCCAGGATAGGGGTTTACACAACTAGAGTACATAGCTTTAAAGTGAGAGGGAAAAGATTTAAAAGGCATGTGAGGGAGAACTTTTGCATGCATTGGATAGGTAAGTATATGAAGCAAGCTGCCAGAGGAGGTGGTAGAGGTGGTACAATAATGACACCTAAAAGTCATTTGAATAGTTAAGATGGATAAGAAAAGTTTAGAGGGAGACGGGCCAAACACAGACAAATGTGACCACCTCAGTTAGGGAATCTGGTCAGCGCAGACAAGCTGGGCTGAAAGGCCTGTTTCTGTGCTCTGTAACTCCATGACTCTAGTGCCTTTTGCAACATGTAATGGGAGCTGTTGGCAGGCATTTGTGCCAAGTTGTCTTATATAGAGAAAGTGCAGTACATAGGCGTATTCAGGTGGATGGCCAAAACACTACACTGGATCAGCACTCTGTGGTGTTATGGTAAACTAAGGCACAGTACAGTAATTGCCCCTCTTCTGAGCTCTATCGTGGAAAGAGATTACCAGATGAACAGTGGAAAAGATTCAAGGATGTTCTCAAAGCCCCTTCAGAAAAGTGCCACATCCCCACCATCTCATGGGAGATCCTGGGCTATGACTACTCAAAATGGAGAAGGAGCATTTGGAAGGTCACTAGGAGTCTTCAAGGCAAACACTTTAGAAGCAAAGCACCACCTCTTAATAACCCACCCATATGTCTCGTCGAGCACCTCCTCACCAACATGTGACAGTCTGCAGGAACCACACTGGCCTCATCAGCCACCTCAGAACCCACAGGAGTGGAGCTGAATCAAGTCATTCTCTTCTGTGAGGAACTGTCGTAAGAGAAATATAACCACTGTTGACAGTATAAAAAGACATAATTCTGAGTCATCCCCTTTGGATTAAGTTGATATTCTCATGTGTCACAGACAGTGACATAAAAATAACCGTAAAGAATAGCTGTTGTAGAGAAGCTTTTGATTCCTAACACCTACAGTTTTAACACCAGACTTCCACTCTGGAAATCAGAAAAAAATACCTTTTACAAATAATCCTTGTAAATGGAGCAATTCAAGGTAAAAGTTGAAAATGTTATTTCTTCCCTTTGAATGTTTAAATGAATAATGATAACTCACAACTTACTATTTTACTGATTTCTGTTTGGTGAACAAAGGTGGAAACAAGCTGATATCATTCTTTTCCTTCATTTACCAGTAAAATCGAATGGAGGCCGCCTGCGATTGTTTGTCTCCTTTCAGGTATCTGATGACTGAAGCACTCCCAACTGTAATATAGGAACCCAAAAGTCCAGTCCTATGAAAACAGAGAAATAGGTTACCCGAGTCCTATAGTAATTGAAGTGGCTACAGAATCAATTTGGTCCTGGAGCTTCTTATTCACAGCCAAGCAACTGAAAGTTCTCAAGAGTCAAAAGATGAAGAAATTTTACAGGCTTCATGAAGAAAGCAGAACACCTGACCTGCTTAGTGGCACAATTAATCTTGTTTAACATTTGATCTATGAAGGCCATTAAAACTTTGCATTATTCTGTTGCAAAAAGTGTATTATTAATGTTTGTCAATGGCAGGATTATCACATAGGGAAGTCTACAACTGTACTGCAAGTGAATACACTAACAAAATATAATTTCACAAACTACAATAGTTCTCTTTAGTTTGAGTTGCAACTCTGACCTCTGAGAAACAACTCTCCTTTCTCTGGGAACTGTTCCAATTCATCAAAAAAAAACAAAACATTTTTTTTCCCCCAATAGCTACCAGATACCCTTGCTGCTTTAGATCAGGACCTTGGCAACACAATTATGATTTGCAAGTTGTTCAATGCACAATAAAATATTTAAAGCCTGGCTCCATTCAGTCATTGACTCTTCCTGGACCTGCAAAAACTTTCACCTAGTCCCACAGTTTACTGATTAATTGTACTTTGCAAGCAGTCCAGGAAAACTTTTGCCAATTCTTGTCTGGACCTTAGCCACACATATGCCCAGATCTGATGTGATCTGTGGGCAACTGCAAGATTAAGAAGAAATGGGGGCTTCAAAATATTTTAGCACTAAAAATGTTCTTTTCTGACCATCAAAAACGCATGGCAAGAGGAGCCATACAATGAGGGAGAACAGATTCACTTATGGCTGGTTCTTTGCTGTATAACCTGTGGAACTTATCTTAACCTCACAGTAACTCAAATTCAATAGGTAAGAACAGATCAAATATCAAGTCTTTCTGTAAAAACCTTTTGGCAAATGTCGTTCTATATGATGTAATAATTCAGCAATCATTTGAAGGATTCATTTTGAAAACTACAGTATGTTATAAGCAAACTGCATCACAACAAGGAGATTTGAATACACATGTTAAATAGGGCGTTGTAAGGAACGTTCATTATAAAAATCATGGCAAATTAAGAATATTTAAATAAAATATATTTCTCTTTGTGATTGATCATTATGTTCGCTCAGAAAGTATACTCAAGATCATCAGCTCACATTTTTACATGCACTGAGGTTACTACTTCAAAGTCTCCAAGAGCATCAACAGAAATCCAAACTAATAGCAGCAAACAAATAAACCTGTGCTCCAATGGAAAATTTGCTACCTTCTTCAGTGAAGAACCGTTTTTGGGCCTTTCCACAATTTCTTAACTAAACCAGAAATAAAGCCAGAATCACTGTAAATTTCTTGATTAATAATAAATGGAAAAACGGCTGGGACTAATTGTGACTTTGTACAATTATGCAAAATCAGGTCAGCAGTCCATTTAACTTCTCCCAAACCTTAGTTTCATTGAAGTCGATAAAACTCTGTCAGGAAATGTAGAGGAGGCTTAACCCAAAAGCAGAGCAGCAGAGGTGATTCATCAATGAACAATAATAATGGACTGCAAAAATAACAAGCCACCAGGAGTCACAACAAGAAAGAGAGAAGAAATTAAACAGGCAACAATGTAAATGAAGGCTAGGAGCAATTGGTTGAGGCTAGCTAGTTTGATAGGTGAATTGAACCCCTGAATGGCAAAAGCTAGTGCTGTAAAGCAACGTGCTAATAAAGGGCTGAAAACACTAAAGTGAAATGAACCCTGTGCATTTCTACACAAACCACCGGTTCCATGTACTCCATGCCCTGTTCTCTTAGACTCGTTCCTTTTGCTGTCAACACACTATTATCATGGATGTCTCAGGTCAGATGCATTCACCCTATGTAGATTATGGGGTGTTAAGAGGGAAGTGGTACCTAGTAATTGGGAGAGGGAGACAGAGGTAGGGGTGACACCATCATTCTAATGAGGCTGAGGAGGCAGCTTCAACCAGAATGGGGAGCACACAATGCTGGAAGAATGCATGTCCCAAGAACATAATACCCACAACACAGGGGTCTGACATAACACATAATTGAGTTCAAATGTTCACTTGGAGCCATGGATAGGGAGGTCTATTTTTGCTGTAGACATTATTGGAATGTGTGGATCGCAGATTTGTTGGACTCATGACAAATCTCCAGCTAGGAAGCAGCCAGGGACCAGATAGTTCCTTCCTCTCCACAGAAACACAGACTACATCCCACAGGCAGTAGCTCACTATGCACAAGTGATGCCAGCTTCATATCATGTAGCTAGAATGCATGGTGTTTAAATTCAGGATCTCATCACCTCATGGCTACCATTGACTATTTAACAAGTGAGTAACAGACCTCAAAGACAGTAGACAGTATTGCTGACCACCATCTATCTGGTCCTGCAGTCTCCAGGACTAACCCGGGCATGTGAGTACAAAGATCTCCGTTTGTGAAAGAGATATTGAGCTGATCGCCGTGAGTATGAGGCCATATTACCTGCCTCGAGAATTCGCAAGCGTCATTGTGGTGAATGTGTATGTCCCGCCGCGTGCCGACACAACGGTAGCGTGTGACGTCATCAGCTCCGCGGTTGCTAGGCTTCAGACACAGCACCCTGAGGCACTGGTGATAATTACAGGGGACTTCAACCATGTGACTTTGGACAAGACACTACCTGCTTTCTCCCAGTACGTGGATTGCTACACCAGGGGTAATAGGACTATTGACCTACTGTATGCAAACGTAGAGGAGGCATATAGTGCATCCCCACTGCCTTCATTGGGGAAAGCTGATCACAACCTGGTTTTGTTACAGCCCAGATATAAATCAATTGTGATGAGGCATCCCACTACCACACGCTCTTTTAGGAAGTGGACTCCTGAAGCTGAACAGGCCCTGAGAGACTGCTTCGGTACTACTAACTGGGATGTACTGCAAGGGGGGCTCTGTGGGGGCGTTGAGGAGGTCACTGAATGCACAACGGACTATATTAACTTTTGTGTGGATGCCGTTGTTCCTTTTAGAACTGTTCGCTGCTATCCCAATAATAAGCCCTGGATCACTAGTCACATCAAAGGCCTCCTAAACCAGAAGAAGAGGGCCTTTAAAGTTGGTGATCGGTTGGAGCTTAAAAGAGTTCAGAAGGAACTCAGAGTACAGATAAGGGGGGCAAAGGAGCAGTATAGGAGGAAGCTAGAACAAAAGCTGCAGAAAAAAAGCATGAAGGAGGTGTGGGATGGGATGAAGATCATCACCGGATGCGGTGCAAAGCGGGGGGCGAACATAAGTGGAGATGTGGAGAAAGCAAACCAGCTGAACAACTTCTTCAACAGGTTCGACAGCTCAATCTCATCCTCACCGCAGAAATCCACACCAGGCTTACTTCCCTCACAGGAAAATAGCCACTCACAGGAGACCTTGCCCACGCCCAGGATTACGGCTGCACAGGTGGAAGGTCAACTGAGGAAGATCTGTACCAGCAAGGCGGCTGGACCGGATGGAGTTTCCCCACGATTACTGAGGGCCTGTGCGACTGAGCTGGGAGAACCACTACAGCGCATCTTCAACATGAGCCTGGAGCAGAGAAGAGTACCCAGACAGTGGAAAACATCCTGTATTGTCCTGGTACCGAAGAAACCACAACCAAAGGAGTTGAATGACTTCAGACCTGTTGCCTTGACGTCGCACGTGATGAAGACCATGGAGCGGCTGATAATACAGAATCTGAGGCCACAAACCAGGCACGCCCAGGATCCTCTTCAGTTTGCGTATAAGGAGAAGGTGGGAGTGGAGGATGCTATCACGTATTTGCTGCACAAATCACTCTCTCACCTAGATGGGGTCAGTTGTGCTGTGAGGATTACATTCCTTGACTTCTCTAGTGCCTTTAACACCATCCAGCCCAAGATCTTAAGGCACAAACTAACGGAGATGGGAGTAGACTCTCACATGGTGGATTGGATAGTGGACTACTTGACAGATAGACCTCAATATGTGCGGTTGGGAGACTGTAGGTCTGACACGGTGGTCAGCAGCACAGGAGCGCCGCAGGGAACCGTACTCTCTCCGGTCCTGTTCACCCTGTACACATCAGACTTCCAATATAACTCAGAGTCCTGCCATGTGCAGAAGTTCGCTGATGACACGGCCATAGTGGGGTGTGTCAGGAATGGACAGGAGGAGGAGTATAGGAAACTGATACAGGACTTTGTGATATGGTGCAACTCAAACTACCTGCGTCTCAATATCACCAAGACCAAGGAGATGGTGGTGGACTTTAGGAGATCTAGGCCTCATATGGAGCCAGTGATCATTAATGGAGAATGTGTGGAGCAGGTTAAGACCTACAAGTATCTGGGCGTACAGTTAGACGAGAAGCTAGACTGGACTGCCAACACAGATGCCTTGTGCAGGAAGGCACAGAGTCGACTGTACTTCCTTAGAAGGTTGGCGTCATTCAATGTCTGTAGTGAGATGCTGAAGATGTTCTATAGGTCAGTTGTGGAGAGCGCCCTCTTCTTTGTGGTGGCGTGTTGGGGAGGAAGCATTAAGAAGAGGGACGCCTCATGTCTTAATAAGCTGGTAAGGAAGGCGGGCTCTGTCGTGGGCAAAGTACTGGAGAGTTTAACATCGGTAGCTGAGCGAAGGGCGCTGAGTAGGCTACGGTCAATTATGGAAAACTCTGAACATCCTCTACATAGCACCATCCAGAGACAGAGAAGCAGTTTCAGCGACAGGTTACTATCGATGCAATGCTCCTCAGACAGGATGAAGAGGTCAATACTCCCCAATGCCATTAGGCTTTACAATTCAACCGCCAGGACTTAAGAACTTTTTAAAAGCTATTATTAATGCTTTTTGAGATAGTGATTTAGATGCATATCATATTTTTTACTGAGTTAAGTATTGTATGTAATTAGTTTTGCTACAACAAGTGTATGGGACATTGGAAAAAAGTTGAATTTCCCCATGGGGATGAATAAAGTATCTATCTATCATCTATCTATCTATCTATCTACTAGGCTTTGATTGTGTCTCTTTGAGCATCACGCAAAGTGTCACAAGAGGATGGTCACATACCCATTTTGTACACTATGAAGAGCTATCCTCTTGTCAGAGCACTGATCCTCATGTTCTAGTTAGGACAGTCATCCCAAACTTTTTTGGGTTACCACCCCTTCGCTCTCAGACCATATCCCCAGTGCTCCCCCTCTCCCTTACCAGCCACTACATAAACTCTATAAAGTATTTTGATTTACGATACATAGTGAAAGAAAATAGGAACTGCACAATTCAACGCAGTGACAAATAATTGCAAAAACTATTCAAATCTATTGAAAGCTACAAATAATTTAATTTATTTAATTATAGCAAAAACAATTATCTACAATTTTAGGGCGCTCATTAGAGTACTTCAACTGTTCACCACTTTGTTGTTTTTTCAGATTTCAGTGAGATGGAAAGGCTTGGCGCAGTGATATCAGGTTGAATGTCACTCACGAGTCTCTGATCCCCACATTCAGTAACTTCCAGCCTGTTCCATTGCTTTGAAAGCGAAGAACATCTTGAACTTTTCCCACAGTGAAAGATGGCATTCAGAGTTGTCTTTCTACAACCAAACGTCTTGATGTGATTTTTTGAACCTCACCTTCAGCTCAAAGTCATTTTGTAGTGAGATCAGTTCTTCTTCCATCCTTCCTGTTAATTCCTCATTAAAAGTGTTCGGGAATGGATTTATTACCCAATCTGGAATTTGGATAGAGAGAAGATCCATGTCTTTAAGCAGCTCACCCAAGTGGGAACAGAATACTTGAAGATCATCATCTGGTATTCATTCCTTCTCTTTCAACTCTGAGAGGCTTGGAAATTGGAAAAGGTCATGACAGCCAATGTCCCACTTAAGTAGGTTTAGCTTAGACAGAAATGTGGAGATGACTGATTTGACTTTTATAAGATTCAAATCATTTCCTTGCAATTGAAGATCGATTTTATTAAACTTTGTGAATAACTCTGACAAAGAAGCAATGCCATGTATTATATTCTTGAGTTGATTACTGACTGAAGCATCCAAGTCTTCAAAGAACTTTATCAGTTTTAAAAAGGCATTAAAGCATCTAAGGCAGTCTCCTTTTGAGAGCCATCTGACTTCTGTATGCAACAGCAAGCATTCAAACTGCTCATCATTCTCAATACAAACCCTCGAAACAGTCGAGAATCGAGAGCATTGGATTGGATTTTATTTCCTGGTCTGATAGCAGTATTTAGTGACTTGTGCAGTCAATGTCTTAGGTTTTTTGCGACGTCTGTGAATTATGCAGTGAATTGTAAATACATTAGGTACAGATTTTTTTCAAACAGTGATAACCCCACGGTGGCAACCATGTCATTGAATGTTCCCCATCATGTTTCTTACACAAGCAAGAATGTTGGTGAGCAGAAAGTCCTTCTGTTTGAAAAATTGCTCAAAATATTGACTCCCCCTTCGTATCTGTTCCTAATACACTTGCAAAACGGGGCCTATCAGTGGCATCAACAGAGAGGTATTTCTTGCAGGTCAGCAGCGGTTATTTAAAAAAGGAGCTTCATGGGCATTTGTCCATTGTACGGGGTCTATGAGCGGCATCAACAGAGCTCTACGAACTAAATAAAAGTACAGAAAGCATGAGCAGAGAAGATATTGGCTGGTGGCCATTGTCGGGAGTAGGCCAGTGGCGAGAGTAGAAGCGACAGGCTTCAGCTCGGAATTTAAATGACAGTAGTGTGTTTTTCGTGCCGAATGTTGGAGTCTTGGGAGACCAAGAGTCTCCCGGGGAATTACATCTGCGTGAAGTGCATCCGGCTGCAGCTCTTTGAAGACCGTGTTAGGGATCTGGAGCAGCAACTGGATGACCTTTGGCTTGTATGGGAGTGAATATATAATTGATCAAAGTTACAGGAATATAGTCACCCCGAGGTTTCAGGAGGCGAGTAGCTGAGTGACTGTCAGGAGAAATGGAAATAGACAGTTAGAGCAGAGCACCACTGTGGCCATTCCCTCAAGAACAAGCATATCGCTTTGGATACCTTTGTGGGGGATAACTTCTTGGGAGAATGCCACGGCAAATGGGTTACAGGCACTGAGCATGGATCCATGGTGCAGAAGGGAAAGAGAGAAAAGAAGGGAGCAGTTGTGATAGGGGACTCGATAGTGAGGGGAACAGACAGGAGATTCTCGGGACTTGAACAGGACACCCAGCTGGTATGTTACAGTTGCTGGCAGGTGAGACAGGCTGGTGCTGGGTGGCCATACCTCACACAAATTACATTAATAAATACAGAAAAACAAGCAGGTATCACCTGTCTGTGCTTACAAGAATGTGCCAACACGTAATCAGATCTAGCACAACCAAAGCAATGTGCAGCAGATTGGTATGGTGGCCCAGGAAATTTGAAATTACAGTTGCACAGGAAATCTGAAATCAGTGCCGGATTATTGAAGGAACCGGATTACAGGTAGTCAGATTAGTGAAGGTCAACTGTATAACCAGGAAGTAAACATTTGTTCCTTGGAGAAGTTGACTCATCCAACCGCAGAGCAAATTCTATCCTCCAAATATGTTGCAAAACCTGTCTTCCACATTCTCAGATATTTCATTTATTTATCTCTAAATAGAGTTGCCACTGACCAGAATCACTTTAATTATTTGGTCTGGTGCCTTGTGCAAAAGGGTACACACACCTCCCTTACTACAAGCCAAATCAGTTCTTCTCCAATTTCCAGATTTAGCATTGAGCAATGAAATGTTCTATGAAGCATGCAAACCATAACTGTTTTGTTGTTAAGTGCCGACAAACATGTTTTGAAGTGTTTTCTGTTTCTGAAAGTTTTCACAAAGTAACTGAAAATAAGCCAAGAACCCCTACCATCCAAGTCATGCTCTCTTCTCATTGCTGCCATCAGGAAGGAGGTACAGGAGCCTCAGGTCACGTACCTATTGTAGGTAAGTTATTGGAAGGTATTCTAAGGGACCGGATAAATAAGCATTTGGATTGACATGAATAGTCAACATGGCTTCGTGGTCATGTCTAACCAATCTTACAGAGCTTTTCGAGGACGTTACCTCAAAAGTGAATGAAGGCAAAGTAATGGATGCTATCTACATGGATTTTAGTAATACATTTGACATGGTCTCACTCAGGAGGCTGGTCAAGAAGGTTCAGTCACTCAACATTCAGGACGAAGTAGTAAATTAGGTTAGACATTGGCTTTGTGGGAGAAGCCAGAAAGTGGTAGAAGAGGACTGCCTCTCTGACTGGAGGTCTGTGACTAGTGGTGTGTCACAGGGATTCGTGCTGGGTCCTTTATTATTTGTCATCAATATCAATAATCTGGATAATCAAATTTGCAGATGAAATCAAGATTGGGGGGTTTAGTGGACAGTGAGGAAGGCTATTATGGCTGCAGAGAGATCTGGATCAGCTGGAAAAATGGGTTGAAAATGGAAGATGGAATTTAATGCAGACAAGTTCGAAGTTTTGCACTTCAGTAGTGCCAACCAGGGTAGGGCTTACACAGTGAACTGAGAATTTACACAGTGAACTTACACAGGGCACTGAGGAATGTGGTAGAGCAATGGGATCTGGAAATACAGGTCCATAATTCATTGAAAATGGCATCACAGGTAGATAGGGTCATAAAGAAAGCTATTGGCACATTGGCCTTCATAAATCAATTTATTGAGTACAGGAGATGGGATGTTATGTTGAAGTTGTATGAGATATTGGTGAGGCCTAATTTGGAGTATTGTGTGCAGTTTTGGCTACCTACATACAGGAAAGATGTAAATAAGTTTGAAAAAGTACAGAGAAAATTTACAAGATGTTACTGGGTCTGGACAACATGAGTTATAAGGAAAGATTGAATAGGTTTGGGCTGTATTCTTTAGAATGGTCCAATAGTAAAACCTTCAATTATTCAAATCAGTTGTAAGGTCACATGAGGCAAAAAGGACAATGTATTATGTCCAATTGTGGGCATTGGGAGGATCTTTTTATGTGAGATAAGACTTTATAAATAAAGAATGAGTTTCACTGAGGAGGAAACTTCATTACTGGGATGTCCAATTGCTGTCAGCTTTGACCAAGTGCCCTAGCATCCCATTTAATGGCTCAACATCAGCTTTATTCTGATGCTGATCTGTGAAATGCTTTAGAAAATTTTACTAATTGAAAAACTGAAAATTAACATCACAATTGTCAAAGCACTGTGCATGTTGTCTCTTATGTTTTGAATCAGAGAAAGGCAATTTTGAAAATAAAAAATTAATTTGACAACTTCCAGCATACTAAACGTTGAGTTGTAGGACCACTGGCATGTCGCCATGCATTGTCCATGTAGGACCATTGACAAGTAACCATGCATTGTCCTTGTATGATCATTGTCCTTGTAGGACCATTGGCATGTAACCATGCATTGTCCTTGTATGATCATTGTCATCGAGGGACCACTGGCATGTCACCATGTATTGTACTTGTAGGACCTTTGGCATGTAATCATACATTGTCCTTGTAGGACCATTGGCATGTCACCATGCATTGTCCTTGTAGGACCATTGGCATGTAATCATACATTGTCCTTGTAGGACCATTGACACGTAACAATGCATTGTACTTTGGAACATTGACTTGAAACCATGATTGTACTTTGGAAAGAAAAAAAATCATTCTGACAAAGTCAAAAACAATTTCAGTGGGTGAAAATGAATATGGATTCCATCAGTGATATACTAAATCTTGAAAAATTCAGTTACTCCAGGACTACTTCTATCTACGCTGTCTGGGAGAGAGATTAAAGGGTTTAATGACTTAGTTATTCTATGCCTGCATCCAGATGAATGCTTATACCCACTCTGGTTGATATCAGATGGATCAGCAATGGCTGTGTTTACATTCACAGAGGATAAAGTTAGCAGGTTGGGTACATTATTGAAATACAAGCTGACCAAGATCTCTCCTGATCTGAATATTTTGAATGTGAAGTAGTAAGGCAAATTTTGCTCTGGGACCTCCCTTTACTTCATCCTCCATAGGTGTCCCTCCTAACAGAATACAGCAATGTCTTTAACTGCTCTTACATAACCTTTAATGGTGGACAGTCAGAATCTTCCAGTGTGCCCAGTCCAGAATTCAAAGTAAGAAATCCCAAAACTATGAAGTAGAGTTTCCAAACAGGTCCTCTGCTAGCTGCAGAGTGTTACACTGGAATATGCCACACCTCTTAGCTGCACAAACCCCTCACCTCTTATCAGCAAACCCTGATATCAACCAGAAACCTTAATCCCAACAACACAAGCAGAAAGTCTGGAAACTCAAAGGTGCCATGTCACTGGCCCTCATTACCATATAAACAAGGTCACGTGTTTCTTAATGAGCAGATACATGGGGGAAGATATAGGACTTAGGACAGCAGGATTGTGTTTTGAATTATTACAACTTCTTCAATATTATGTATCTAAACAAAATTCTAAAGTAGAATAGAGTTTCCAGCTTCATGTGCTTCTATGGCATACACTCAGTCGCCACTTTATTAGGCTCACCTGTACACCTGCTTGTTAATGCAAATATCTAATCAGCCAATCACATGGCAGCAACTCAATGCATAAAAGCACACAGACATGATCAAGAAGTTCAATTGCTCAGACCAAACTTCACAACGGTGAAGAGATGTGATCTAAGTGACTTTGCCCACGGAATGATTGTTGATGCCAGAGGGTGGTTTGAGTATCAAAAAATCCAGTGAGCAGCAGTCCTGTGGGCGACAATGATCTGTTAATAAAAGAGGTCAGAGGAGAATGGCCAGACTGGTTCAAACTGTCAGAGAGGTGACAGTAACTCAAATAACCATGTGCTACAACAGTATTGAGCAGAAGAACATCTCTGAATGCACAGCACGTCAAACCTGGAAGTGGATGGGTTTCAGCAGCAGAAAGCTATGAACATACATTCAGTGGCCACTTTATTAGGTACAGGGTAAAGTGGCTACTGAGTGTATATACAATGGTTAATTTTTGGAGTCTTAAATGTCTCCTGCAGTAATCCATATGGTTCAGACGCAGATTCCAAATTCTGTGCTGAGTTGGATAATCAATTCAGCAAACAGATTGTCGGAGCACAAGCCACAACATTTCTTCTTTCCTTTCCTCACACTCAAAGTTGACACATGTATATTTAAAAAAACAGGAAAAGAATAAAAGTTAAACTTAAAAAAAAAGACATGAATGTTGAAAATTTCAAGTTAAAGGAAAGCATGAAATGCCAGAAGCACAGCATGTCAGGCAGGATCTACAGGAGGAGAAACAATGCTGCGGGTCATGGATGCTAAGTGAGAGAGAGAGAGAGGGTAGTAGAGATATGGATTGGATGAAGAAAGCCTCCTTGATAGGAGGCGGCAAGCTTTGTCGTTAAGCGAAGAGTAAGTGAGGTTGACCAGTCAAAGGGTTCATATGAACAGTTATAGGCAGAGAAAACCAACAACACTATGTCATGAGAGTGAGAACATAGAGGAAGAAACCTAAAGGTTGCAAGACCATTGGAGATGCCCAGCAGGTCAGGCTGTGGAAAAGCTGAGCCAAAATCACTGATTTATGGCAGAAATGGCCAGTCAGAAACTGACAGAAAAATTGTTCTACTTACACTGTAGAATTTTATATTGAGTCCAGAAGGCAGAAGATGAGGTGCTGTTCCTTTAGCTTGCACTTAGTTTTATTATTACAATGGAGGGAGGGGCACAGACAGGCAAGAGGGGGCCAGGATGGAGAATTAAAATAAATCAAAAGTAAATCAAAGTAATTTTTTAATCAAAGTACATATATGTCACCATATACTACCCTGACTTGTGGTCATTTACAGTAGATAAAAAGGAACAAAATTGGATCAATGAAAAACCACACACAAACAACTGACTGACAACAGGAAGCTCTGAGTCACTCCCGTGACCTATAAGGGCCCTGTAAGGCAGTTACCTAATCTGCCTTTGACTTCATCATTTCATCATTGTAGAGGACACCATTTGGTGAACACTGCATGCATTGCACTAGATTGGAAGAAGTCTAACTGAATTGCTTCATCATTTGGAAGGACTGTGTGGATCCCTGAATATTGGGAAGGCAAGAGATAAAAGAGTTGAATATATCAGATTTGACCTAGTCTGAGCATGGACACATTCTGGCCATCAAATTGCCTCATAGCCCTAGAACGTAAAAGATATGTACACTCAGTGGCTCTTTTCAGTCACCAGCATTTCCTTGCATTAAACAATAGAATACTGAACCGTGAGCACTTCTATATTTCAAGCATTTTTATATCAGCAGTTCCCCTTTGCTGAAAAGAACGTTTAAGCACAGAAGCCTTAACATAAAACACAGAACATTACAGCACAGCACAGCCCCTTCAAACAAGGATATTGTGTCGACCTTTTAACCTACTCCAACATAAACCTTTCCCGATAGCTGTCCATTTTTCTTTCATCCATAAGCCTATCAAAAAGTCTCTTAAATGTCCCTAATGTATCTGCCTCTACCACCACTCTCAATACTGTTCCATATACTTACTGCTCTCTATGTAAAATACCTACCTCTGACAACCCCCTCATACTTTCCTCCAATCATCTTAAAAGTCTGTTTGCATATTTTTCGACAGCTTTAACATTTTTGTGGACATTTATATCAACTTCCAATGGAGCAGCCTCATGCTGATTCACGTTGCATGCCAGAAGATTATTGGTAAAGGGCCCAATGTCAATGTCTGGCCTCATGTCTGGAATCAGCATTAGGCTCTTTGCATGGGCAGCCAGGTATCTCAGGGTCTGAAACTAGTCTGCCCAGAACTCGGGCAGCCTGGTTTTGACTGAATTCAGCAAAGCTATATGAACAAGCTGATACTTACAGAGGCTGTTAGAGACTGCCTTTAAAAAATTGCATTTTTGCTGAATGCAAACCTTTTGAGAGTTGGATCTCTTCTACAGCCATTACATATGCCTGAAATTCTCTTACCCCAGTCAATTGTCCCTTTTCTTCGCCGATCTCACCTGCAAGAGATGAACTGGAGGGCCCTGCTGGAGAAGCAGTTTCACCTTCATGCCGCTGGATGCACCATTGTGTCCTCGGTTCACCAGCACTTTGATGCCAGGATCAAATTTACAGTACATTGAGGCCTCTGGGATCCACTCCTAGCACGTTGCTTAACAGTGGCTCACAAACGGGCTGAAACAAACTTCTCCCAGCAAGCCTCTAATCAGCATTTTCAACTGTGAGATGTAATAAAATCTATTAGGAAGTGTGCAGATCTTATCTTTTTTATTTCCAGTGTAAATGGTCTTCCAGACAACTATATTCCTTTTAAGTTCAAGAGTTAATTCCCTCACATTACAAGATGTGTTCAGATATTATCAGGAAAAACAATGAAAAGGAAAGGCAGAAGATTTCTTCCTGCGCTGTATTTAAATATGATATGATACAGGCAAGAGAACGTAACTGCTGGTAAAGTCCTTAGAGGGTTAACTGAAGGAACACTGCACAACTTTTCACTTTGTTTATTTCAGTGACCTGCAGCCAGCAGCAGACCTGTGGAAAACAAGAAGGTTTCCAGAACATTCAAAAAATGAAACATACTTCAGTGGTTAGATGCACAAGGACATCAGTCAACACCAATCAATACATGTGATGTTAGTCATGGATGATAGATTTGAAAGGGATTATAACTATAAACTCTGATCAATAGAGACTTGCCGGAGAAGGTAGGAAACCAACCTTAAAATGTTGTGCTGTTAATAAAGCAGTAGGTCAATTCCTAAACAATACTTTGCCAGTGCAATGCGTACCTAACTTCACAGCTTTCTCCCTGTGCAAACACACACAAAAGAATCCCTGCATCTTCACAATGCAATTGCTCCTGAAAGAACACATAATTAATTTACGCCAAATTGCTGATTCTACTGTTCTTGAGTGGCATATGAGAGTTGGAGGTGTCATGTTTGATGTGAGCTGGCATCCCGGAGATACTTGTCTCCCTTCCCCCTGTTGAATACAGCCTGACTTTGCTACCATGGGCACATGACTAATCAGGGCATTCATGACCATGACATTCCTCTCCACAAACAAATCTACCCTGGGTTGATGTGAAAAATGCAGCTTGCCTGGGCTGCTCACCCACAGATGAATGGAGCTATCTGTCTTGTCACCAGGGGTCATTGCAAGAGGTTATTGTGAGTATATACCTTGGCTTCTCTGCTGACGTCTGCATGCTGTTTGAAAAAAAAATGCCCTGCCCTATCAAGCACTTATCCAGTCCCCCCAGTACCCATTTCACAAAGCATCAGCCCACACCTCTGGAGTCAGAGCACAAGACTGATACGTATGTTTTTACTGGTGACCTTTTAGCGTCCTTCATGCCTTTGTGTGTAAACTATACACTGATATATGAAGGCAATCTTTAGTGATGCCACTTGTATCTGACTGATTCCACACGTTTTACATTTATGGTCTGCCACAGTGCCACCCTTTCAAAATCTCTCTGTTCCTTACATTCTACTACAAAACCCGGGGGGGGGGGGGGGGGGCAGTTAAATATTTTTAGCCAACAGACAGTAGTCAGCTGGAAGCAAATGTGCTTCCTTCAACGAGAGCTCCGAAAGGAAGGTTGGGTTGCACATGTCATAAAGGTATCATTATTTTCCAAATGAGAGTCAAGTGAGGGCAATGTTTGACACATCCTTTGCAGTTTTTGTTGTAATTTGGGGGTTATTTAGAAATCATACATGAATAGCAGAACCACAAACAGCATTTTCATATAAAGGGAACAGATTTGTGCAGTCATGGGAGACGGCATAAACCTTTGGGCATCCTCTCGACATATTCACAAGCAGCCATCTCGACTCTTGCTTCATTTCTCTGTGGTTACTGTTGAGAAACAGTAAAGTGGCACTGAAATATGGTAAATTATTGTCCGTGGTAAGTACGTCAGTTTTAGGTCATCAGAGCTTTATTCTCATTGCAGTCATTTTACTTCAATGAAATCTTGTGAAGAAAAATCAATAAAATGCCATTGATTTTACCTAATATTAGAGTTATCCATTAGACACAGCCCACTTTCAAGCAAAACGGTTCTAGCATCCATTTTCTAGCAGTTTATAATGATGGCAATGTTGTCAGGCCTGGGCTCATTACCTAGCCAGACCATTCTTTTGGTTACATTTAACCATTTTCTCCTTTAGATCTGATGTTTAAAGTTCAAGGTTTGTTCACAATGCAAGTTCCTTTCGTGTCCTCCTGAAATCAGATCAACAATATAAACATAATGTGATCCTGAACAGCATTGAGTTCGGTTAACTGACAGCAGGGATAAATTCAGAGTTCCATTTGTCCTGCTCTCTAGTAAAAGAGCTCTGTGATCAGTTGAGCCAAAGATCAGACAGAGAGGAGCCCGACACATGCAGTACTGTGTGGAAGAAAAAATATGCAAATTTACATGGTTATTAGAGGAGATAATGTGAGCTCACCCAAATGTTCACATTCTGGTGTGGTACTAGGCCAGAATTCCCAACCATCTGGATGGGCCTTTTCCAAAGTGTATCTCAATAAATAAACAAAATCACATGTGAATCCCAAAAATTGAAAACTTATACCTAACCCCCTACCTGAAGAGTTCAAGCTCTGTGAGGACAAATCACAAGATCCCCACACATAAGAAAAATTGCATTTAATGGCTTGAACAAGGACAAATTTCACTGACATAAAGCCTTCAGCAGTAAAGGCCTTCCATTTCACTGAAGCCTTATCAAACAAAACTAAATGCCAAGCCTTATAAGGCAATATTGGGACAGAAAGGTAAAAGAATGGTCTGAAGGTAGTTTGTAAGGAGTGTCTTAATGAACAGAAGACAGGCCCATGTACACAAAGCAGGCAAAAAGAACTCATCATTAGAAGTATGATCATGAATGCTGTGATAAGTCATGTGCCTATGGACTCAACAGGGCTCTAGAATGACAATTCACATCAAACACGGTATCCCATCTCTCATATACAATATACCAGCAGTACTGTGGTCGGTCTTACACAAGGAGTCTTGATAACTAATGTAAAGCCTATCCTGATGAAGGCAGGTAAAGGGCCTTGGCCCAAAAGAGCAATTATTTATTTCCTTCCATAGATGCTGCCTGACCTGCTGAGTTCTTCCAGCATTTTGTCTGAGGTGCTCAGTGTAAAACTTGTAGTGTCCCACTCCCACTCCTTTGGATTGTTTTCTCCAGGAAACCCTTCTCTCTGCCTGTGGCTTCCATCACGACATACCCTTAACTGAAAGCATGAAGCTGAGATGTCACAATACTCTTCTCAACGCCTCATTGTAACAGAGTATTTGAGCCATACAGCACAGTCCAGTTCAACTGTGCCAGCCATTAGAGCTGGTCTCATTGCCTGCGTTTGGCCCATATCCCTCTAAACCTTTCCTATCCATGGACCTGCCAAATATTATTTCAATATTATTATTTTATCCACCTCAATCACTCAATTGGCATTCTATACATGCCAACCTCTGTGCCTCCCTCCCTCTACTAGTCACTGCCCTCTTGGTCTCACAGTTAGTGACTCTCCTCTTCCACACATCCCTGTTTCCCATCACTGACCACATCAAAATTTCAGTTGGTGAGGTGCATGGGGAAGCCATGGTCGTTTGCCATTCTCATGTAAATGGAACCCTATTTTCAATCTCTGATGGGGTGGCATATCTTCTTCAGCACAAAGAAAGCACATATTTTAAGACAGAATGTCACTGAGAAACGTTCAAATAACCATGCAAAAGAAGGCAACAGTTAGGCAATTCTTTTTGGGTCTCCAGAAAATAGTCTGAGCTTGGGAAGAGTTAAAAGTTTAAATCCAGCACTCTGTGTCTCCTAAACCAAACGTCATGATTCTACATCTTGCAGGAGCTTGTTCAGGGACTGTGATAACTCGGACAGAAATTCATGGGAGATTACCAGCGAACTCCTGCCAAGCTTCACTGCAGCATGGGTAATGGATATGCTCCAGCCCTAAATCCTGAAAGGCCTTGCTACATCTGTCAAGCATGCCCTGTTAAAGTACCCTTAGTTCAGATGTTATCGCTGCTCCTCCTGCGTCGAAAGATTTAGTGTCCACCACGGAGGTTGATAATGCAGAGTTTTCTGTTGCAGAAAACAGCAAAGCAGAGAAGGGGAAAAAATGAAGCTGCACCTATTTTATGAGGCAGAAAGTCTATTTTATTGACACTAGATGGGTTCCAGAAATACATTTTAATTAATAATACTGCATTAAAAGCAGTCTAAGTGAAGCCAAAAACTCTCTGCCCATAACACAAAATAGCCCATTTCATCATTTAAAAGTGAAATATTCATCTTCAGAGACAATCAAAAATACAGTCTACATTAAATCCTTACAGAGGCTATCATTCCTAAAAGTCCGTGGATTTTTTTATGAGCCTCTAACATTTATAGACCCTGAGCACTTGTTCACCAATCCAAAGAATAAAAGAAGAGTGGCTGGTTCCTGAAGTATTCATCACTCCGTTATGATTCTCTCCCAGCACTAAACCAGCTGCTTGTGCTATTCCTGCTGTGCTGCAGTTCCAACCCTCTTACCTGAGTCAGAAGTGGTGGATCAGGCTCCCGCTACAGAAAATGGAGCACAACTTAGGCTGACAATCCTGTTGCATTGCTGAGGGAGTACCGCACCGTCACAAACATGGTCTTTCAGGTGAGATATTAAACTGAAGCCCTATCAAAGGCCTCAACTTTAAATAAGAGATATTTTCCCAAAGCCCATGCCTCAATCAATATTACTAAAAACAGGCCTGGCCTTCGTCACATTAACCTGTAGGGAATCCTGCACGAGGACTCCCAAGTCTTCCAAGTCCCTTTGCACTTCCGATGTTTTTTAATTTTCTCCCCATTTAGAAAATAGTCTATGCTTTTATTCCTTCTACCAAAGTGCACGACCATACACATTCAACACGGCATTCCATTTGCCACTTCTTAGCCCCATCTCCTAATCTGTCCAAGTCCTTCTGCAGTCCTCTTGCTTCCTTAACACTTTGGCCCTTCATATCGTCTGCAAATTCAGCCACAAATACATCAATTCCATCATCCAAATCAGTGGCATACAATGTAAAAAGAAGTGGTTCTAACACAGACCTCTGTGGAACTCCACTAGTCACTGGCAGCCGATCAGAAAAGGTTCCCTTTATTATCTCTCTTTGCTTCCTGCCAATCAACCAATGTTCTATCCATGCTAGCATCTTTCGTGTAATACCGCAGACTCTTATCTTGTTAAACAGCCTCATATGCAGCACCTTGTCAAAGGCCTTCTGAAAATCCAAGCACACAACATCCACCAATTTTCCTTTGTCTAACTTGCTTACTATTTCTCATCAAATTCCAAAAGATTTGTCAGGAAAGGTTTTCCATTAAGGAAACTGATGACTTTGGCCAATTTTGTCATATGTCTCCAAAACCACAGCCTTAACAATCAACTCCAACATCTTCCCAATCATTGATATCAGACTAACTGGCCTATAATTTCCTTCCCTCTGCCTCCCTCCACTCTTGAAGAGTGGAGTGACATTTGCCATTCTCCAGTCCTCCGGATTTATTCCAGAATCTAGTCATTCATGAAAGATCATTACTAATGGCTCCACAATCTCTTCAGCTTGCTCTTTCAGAACCCTGCGGTGTAGCTCATCTGGTCCAGGTGACTTATCTACCTTCAGACCTTTCAATTTCCCAAGCACCTTCTCCCTAGGGATAACATCTGCGGTGGATCCTATACTGGCTACAGTGGATCCTGTTCCGGCTACAATGGATCCTGTTCCGGCTGCAGTGGATCCTAACATTTCTGTGCAGCAACAGAACCTGATTACTCTATAAGTATTCTCTATTATTATTATACTCTATTATTACTCTACTATTACTGTATAACGATGGTGGTTGACAGTCTTTCCTAGTTTTGACACCAGCTACCCTACACTTACTGGAATTATTCCACCCGTCAATCAAATAATTCTGAAATGTTAACATTGATCTGTATGATTATTGTGCTATTTTGGGGGTCCACTTGGCAATCCTCAAACATGTTGTTTAACCCAGTGTTCTTTATCAAACCACAAAAGCAAAATCCATTTACGGGGCCCAGAGGTCATTATCAGGGATATCAGTGAAAGATACTGCAGGAACCATCCAATCAACCCATATAAAACAGTAGCACCTGAAATTGTGTTGCGCCCAATCCTGCTACAACTACTTTGGCAATTTAAACTGATCAGCTGACAGAAATGACTTGCTTCAGGAGATGATAGACACAAGGAAGATATTTTCATTCAGCAAACTGAATGCCCCTTTAAATCATTCACTATATATTGTCTTGTCATCAAGCTTACGGTTATACAATGACTCTGCATGTTTGAAATCAAGATGCCACCTGACATCTCTCCAGGACCAGTGCTCCAGTACAGTGCCACTAAAGAATATAACACTGCTACGATATGGCAGACATGCATCCTTTAATAAAAACTCAAAGCAGTTTAGTTCATCTTCTGTGTATGGTGAGTGTAAAAAGCAAAGCCTCATTCTCCTGCTAATTTAAAGAAGCTTGCTTCCTCCACACTATTCATCAAATACATTTTTCTTTGCGAATGTTAATAGAGCAAAAATAATTGTAACAATATTAATTCTATTAGAAGAGGAAACATTTTGATTGCTGTTAGGATTTTATGATCTTCTTGGAAAAAAAGTTAGCTGTGATCTTATGAAATTAAATAATCAATTTCTCCTTTGAGAGAAATCCTGGGTCAGGACCCAACATCTAAGCAATTCTTGTGTGTCAGACCGTGACAGATCCTGCCCATTTTATGCACTGCCACTCATCCTGTATGCCTGCAACATAACAGTCATAATATATTAGGCAGCAGTTAATTGGCACCCAGTTAATGGTAGATTTAGTTAAAGAGAATATTTTCACAGACTCTGATTAAATTACCATATAAAGTTCAAGGGTTGGGGCTGGTTTGGGGGGGGGGGAAGCAATAGTTAGATGAAGCTGCCAGTTTGCCAGTATAATTTAGAGTGCGAGGCTGCTTTATAGGCATTAATCTAAGGTAATCGGGGGATTCAAAATCTTATACCCTAACTAAAAATTGTCACCTATCCAACTAAAGGATGGTTTTCAACAGCTTTCATGTAACACACATTGTGTTTTGGTGGAAGGAAAGAGAGAGTTGAATGATTTTTATATTTGTGAAAGAAAGTCTTTTTTAGTTTACCTTCTGAGTCAAACTCCTTACTGGCAAGTGTAGAATAAATTAGAGTAAAGGTAGAAAGAAATTGCCAGTTATGTTACCAATGAACATTTGTTAACATTAATTCCATTATCAAAGGAATATCTGTGATACCTATGTGGTACTTGAAATCCCCAAAACTGCCATCCTGAACTGTTTCTGAAAATTACAAAGTTCATACTAAATGATTCACCTTTTACGATGCAGGGTCATATCCTTGTCAGTTACGTAGATCAGCTAAAGTTTGCCAGCCCAATTTTCACTTCCATTGACCCCAACGGAAATACTAGTTTTGATAAGCATGGATTGCTAATTCAACACTGCCCACCTTGCATCATCATTCATTGTTCCAATTACCAGCGAGTACCTACACTGTATGCACTCGTTCAAAGTAGGAACATTCATTCCATTCATATTCCCCAACATGCAAAGACCTGCTCCAAGAAAAACGAGCATGCAGGACCAGTTCCAAAGAAATGCATTGACTTGAATTGTGGATCTTATCAACCATACTATCCTGGTGATGTTCTGGATTTTCCAAAATAAAAGGTGATTGGCATCAGCAGGACCACAGAATCAAACATCAGAGCCACTATCCCTGATTCATACAACCAGATTCCCAAGTATCTCTTATTCATTGGTTATTCAGATCCACTAGAAGGTACAGAACAGAAAATGGAAAGTGGGCCGTGGAATCATTAACATTATATCCAGCTCTCACAAGCTCTCTTTGCATCAGGTCAACTTTCCTAACCTCCTAACCCTCTGTTCAGCTGATAAATCAGCTGAACTTCATCCTGATGAAGCAGTGAGGGTAGGAAGATATATATCCAGTGGGTGACCAACGTCAAAATGCACAGTGACACCACATTGAGCAAGGTGGCTGGCAGCAGGTGGATATAACTAACAGGTTACCACCACAACAGCTGACTAGAGAACCAATGGTGTGCAAGAAGCTACCTGACGGCATACCTATCTACCTGCTGCAACTGAATGTATCTGTGACTTTGTTGCTTGAGGTGCTCACAACTTTATCTTCATGCAAAGTAAGCTGTTTGTTCGATCAAATCCACCATCATGAGTTCACTGCTAGCATGCTAGATGGGATAGTTGCTGATGCACCATCAATAACTCTTGGAGATGGGAGGCGAACGATAGATAGGCTTTTATTAGCCATAAAAGAGACCACAACATCCTGGAGACTGAGGGAGGAGCAGTGCCTCCAATCGCCTTTATACAGAGGTCTGTGGGAGGAGCCACAGGAGCAGTCAGCAGAGGGGCATGTCCAGACAGGTATACATAGTTTACCACATTCACCCCCCTTTTGTTTTAAAAGAGAGTCCCCATGTGACTAAGTTTCTTACAAGTATATTTACAGGTTAAGTCTATCAGGCGGTCGAGTCTGTCGCTGCGATCTACATAGCACCGGCTGTGATTGCACCAGTGCTGGTGGTGATTGCACCGGTGACGGTGGTTGTGCTGGCTCTGGCCTGACTTGAGGTGCCAGCCCATTAGGCATCAGTAATCCCGCATGCGTGTGCGAGGTGCCCGGTATGGGAGTGGCGTGAGGAGTCTGTGTAGGGCTTGGTGTGTGCGGTGTCTCGTGGGTATACACCTCGATGGGTACGGGGTTCATAGTCACCGTGGAGTGTTCGGGGTAGGGGTCTGGTGCTCCTGCGGGCGCCAGGTCACGGATGGAGACCGTGTCCTCCCGCCCATCAGGTAAGACCACGTAGGCATACTGGGGGTTTGCATGAAGTAAGTGAACCCTCTCGACCATCGGGGAGTATTTATAGGCTTTTATTAGCAGCAAAAGAGACCACAACATCTTGGAGACTGAGGGAGGAGCAGTGCCTCCAATCGCCTTTATACAGGGGTCTGTGGGAGGAGCCACAGGAGCAGTCAGCAGAGGGGCGTGTCCAGACAGGTATACATAGTTTACCACAGTTGCTGTAGATTTTTTTTTAACAAGGAAGTGGCTAACAAATTGACTGTTGATCCTATAGAAGTGTGTTTGGGCATTAAGTAATAGAAAACAAGAAGGTACATGAATTAAGCAGATATTTTCCATCAGACTTCACGATAGAGGATACAAGAAACATCCCAGAAATAGATATAATGCCTTGTTTAATATTTTTCTGCCATGCTATAGGTATTTCATTTTAGCAATTCTGTAAGAGCAGTCTGTTCTGCTTTTCACATGTTTGAACTTGAGCTGAAGAGCTGAAGGGGCTATGTTGTTCAACATAGGAATGTAGTGTCAGCTAGTCAGGATGGTGGAAATGGGAGAAGGTTCGAGAGAACACTGGGCAGAACGGTTTTGGTGGTGGACACTCGTGTAGGTTGAGGTCTTTTTGGTGGAAGCTGGGAGAAGACAGCAGGGAAAATGGCTGAGGATACCGAACCTATTGCACAAGGTGCTTGGTGCAGATGAATGGCTTCAAGGAGGAAGGTCCAAAATTCCCATGGGGAAAATCATTTGTTTGAGAAGGATTTCAAGCAACATTTGGAAGGTGGTGTGTGCTTGCACGCAGACTGTGGATCCAGCATATGAGTTAAAGACAACTTCAAGATGAGCTCCAACTTCTGTGTACATTTGGACTGGGTTAATTGTAATAGGCCTTTTTTTTGTTTTTCTACTAACTGGTCAATAAAGCTAAAATTTGTAAATATACTCTCTTTATAAGTGTATGCAGTGTACAGTCTTTTATTTCTTGCTGACAGCTAATTGCATGGGGGCAGTATTTACACAGTATTCTCACATCAGGTTTCAGCTGGGAGAGACATCCCAACTTCCCGTTTTTTGATGGGACCCAAGTCACATCGAGCCTGCATGTATGGAGTCTGAGGAAGGTGGTTTTCTCACCGCTGAGTCCAGTAGCTGTTAACCAGATGCTAACAACCCTCATCTCTAGAGACACCAAATAAAAAGGGATTCCGTAGATGTAAGTCAGGAAAAGGAAAGAACTGATGAAAATAACAATCACCAGAGAAGTGGTACTGAGACAATTGTTAAAGCAGGAGGTTGCTATGACCTGAAAGATTTCATCCAAAAGTCAGAACATTGGTAGCTGGTGAGATCGTTGAAACATTGATTTTGATTTTCCAAAAGTCCTTAGGTGTGGGGAAGATTCCATTCGTTTGGAAAATAGCAAACATATCTCTTTAATCTAAGATAGAGTGAGACAGAATGAAGGAAATTACAAACCAGTTACTTAACATTTTCAGAGAAAAGAAGTTAGAAGCCATTAGGCTATCATTTAAGACTTTATAGCAGGGCTCTTAGAAAATAACTCAAAGTAATCAGGCAAAGTCAATATGTTGGGTGAAAGATAATGTTTGGCCAATTTATTGAAGGTCTTTGTAGAAGTAACATGTGTTGTGAATCAAGTGGAACTGGTGGATGTGCTATTCTTCCCGAACATGGCCTATCATTGATTACTGCAGAAAAGAAAAGCTTGTTGTGTGCTAGATGTCAATAAATGATCGGGTGGCTAACAAGAAAAGAGAGGTCATGAATGGGCCTTTTTCCTGTGGGAAAAGATAACAAATGATGTGCCTCAGGAATCACCGAAGTGGCATCAGCTTTTTATGATTCACATAAAAGACATGGGCATCACAGCACCAAGTTTGCTGTTGCTAAGTATGCAGATGACACAAAGATTGATTGGAATGTAAGTTGTAAAAAAGACATGGAGATCTTATAAAGGGAAATAAAGTAGATTGTGCATTGGAGATCATGTTACCTTCTTGTGCTTCCTAATAGCATTGCAAGACCTTGCACACAAAATGACTTCTTCAGGAGAAATACTAAGCCAGCAGTCAACAACATGGATGTGCCTCGAAGGAATAGCCTAGCACTATCAATGACTTCTCAGAATTCCACTATCACACCTCTTACCATAACCTCATCATGGCATCTTAACTTCAATAGGAACACCAATGATGCGGGTAAACACTGAAGTATCTCTCTAGATATTCCAAGCAGACTTCACCTATCATCCACTTTCATGAGTAAATCTAAAGGTGTGTCCCAATTAATATTTCCTCCTGTGTACATACATCTACTGATGCCTCTGGACACATCTTCAGCATGGATCTTCACTGCCTGATGACACGGCCACTAAAATTTCTAAACGGACCTCAAGTTTGAAATAGAAATGACTGGCCTGTTTATGTCTTTCTCGCAGTCAAAGTAGCAGGGAGCCAACCGAGCCTTGATGAAGTGGTGCTCTATCATCTTCACTGTCTATATTGATGCCACTCAAAGGCATTGAAATTCAACCCCAGTTTATGTCCGATTGAAATAGAATCTTCCATATGTACTTGAAATAAGATTAAAGACAGGCATTAATCAAAAATATAAACACAAGAAATTCTACAGCTGCTGGAAATCGAGTAACACACATAAAATACTGAAGGAACTCTTCGAGTCAGGCGGCATACATGGAAATGAATAAACAGTAGATGTTTTGTGCACAGGGAAATTCTGCTTTTTGCGAATGGAACAAAGGTGTTCAAAAAAGCAGTCCCTCAATCTATATTGGCTCTCACCAGCATAGAGGAGGCTGCATCTGGAGCATCTGATACAGTAGACAACCCCAAAAGATTCACAGATGAAGTGTTGACTCATCTGGAGGGACTGTTTGGAGCCCTGGATGGAAGTGTGGGAGGAGGTGAATAGGCAGGTGTAGCACTTCGGCCAATTGCAGAGTTAACTACCAGCAGAGAGATCAGTGGAGACAAGAATGGACAAGAGAGCCACAGAAGAAGCAACCCCTGCAAAAAGCAGAGAGTCTGGGGGAGATAAAGATGTGTTTGGTGGTAAGGTCCCATTGAAGAGGGTGGAAGTTGCAGAGAATGATGTGTTGGATGTGAAGGCTCATGGGGTGGTAGGTGAGGACAAAAGGAACTCTGTTGCAGTTAAGGCAATGGGAAGACGGGATGAGCATGGACATCCAGGAAATGGAGGAGATGCAGGTGAGGGCAGCATCAATGGTGGAGGAAGGGAAACTCCTTTCTTTGAAGGAGGGCACCTCTGATATTCTGGAAAGGAAAGCTTCATCTTGGGAATACATGAGGCTGAGATGAAGGAACTGAGAAAAGGGAATAGCAATTTTACACAAGACAAGGTGAGAAGAGATATATTCAAGATAGCCGTGGAATTGAATGGCTCTATAAAAGATATTGGTAGACAGTTTGCTTCCAGAGATGTAGACAGACAGTCGAGAAAGGGGAGAGAGGTGTCAAAAATGGACAAAGTGGATTTAACAGCAGGGTGGATGTTGGAGGCAAAGTTGATGAAATTGATGAGCTTAGCATGGCTGGATGAAGCAATGCCAATGTAGTCATCAATGTAGCATAGAAAGAGTTGAGGAGCATTATTAGGGAAGGCTTGGAACATGGACTGTTCCACGTAGCCAATGAAAAGGCAGGCATAGCTGGGGCACGTGCAGGTGCTCATGGCTACACCTTGAGTTTGGAGAAAGTGAGAGGAGCCCGTAGAGAAATTGTTGAGTATGAGGACCAGTTCTGTCAGACACAGGAGGATGGTGGTGGAAAGGAACTGGTCGGGTCTCTTGGGTCACAGTTATTCAAAAATATTCCTGCCTTTCTGCCTTAACTGCCTTCAGTCAGTTGCCTCCCTACTATTTTAATTCTTCAATATCTTAATTTATATTCTGATAGCTTTCAGGCCAAGTAATTATTCTTTTGTATACATAATTTAAAAGATACTGAATCATTGGTTTCTGAGGATGTGCTTTCTGTATCAGAACTGGCAACTTCTGCAGCATTTTCTCCACTGCCACATCAGATAACAGCTGTAGTGCACGACACTGTCAAATGTTTCGATATTTTCTTCTGACATTTTTATCATGAAGCTCGCCTCATGTTAGAGCCAACAAGGTTGACATGTCTTAAAATGAGGAAATTACAAGTTAACGAAGAAATTCACAAGCAGAATAATTAAAACCTAGCACCAAGAATTTCTCATATGTAAGACTGTTTTTTTTAGTGTTACTTGCCTAAAAATCATTTCCCAAAGGGAACACAATTACATCCATTTCTGTTTAAATCACACTATAGCAGAAATTCAAGGGAGGACAGCTGGACAAGAATATGCCTTCCTCATGTACTGGATGACATCATTCCCCATGTAGAATGGAGCAAAGAAAGAGTAGAGGTGACTCTGTGGAGCAAAACAGGAGGAGAGGTGACTTGATGGAGGCGTGTAAGAGGATAAGAGGCTTTGATAGTGTGGACCGTCTGCATTTTATTCCCAGGGTGGAAATGGGTAATATGTAAAGCATAATTTTAAGCTGATTGGAGGAAAGAATAGAGGGGATGCTACAGGAAGTTTTCTTTCCACAGAGAGTGGTGGGTATGTGGAATGTGCTGCCAGGGGTACTGGTACAGGTAGATATATTAGAGACATTTAAGTGACTCCTAGATAGACACATGGATGAAAGAAAAAATAAATGGCTATGCGGGAGAGAGGCAGTTTTTTTTTAGAGTAGGTAAAAAGATTGGCACAACATCATGACTGAAGGCTTTGTACTGTGATGTACTGTTATATGTCCTGTGTCCTATATCCACACAGCCCATCCATCCTGCCCCCACAGACACACTGCACCAGCCCTCTAGGTCATATTCTTTGCTATCTCCCCATTTGTCCTGCAACAGCCAGACTTCTCTCCCTGCTGATTTCTGCCCACACACCTCCAAATCCAGCCTCAGTCCTATGAAATATACGTTCATGTTCAAGTTCGAGTTCATTGTTGTCATGGGTTTACATGCCAAGGATGTAAATGACATGACAATTAGCTTTACGCAGAGTTGCACAGTACATTACAAGATGAGGACAAACAGATTAACATAAACTTAAATTAATATCAATTATACATACCTTATGCATGCAAAATAAATAAAATAAACATAATTACACTAATGAAAGATGAGAAAGAGAAAAAGAAAACCGAAACTGAGGTAGTGATCAGCAACAATAAAGTGCAACAGCAGCTCAGTAGCACCCTAAACAATGTAGTTCACCCAGTTGGGTACAGAAGAATTTCTCTGCCAATAAGAAGCACAATAAATTGGATCAGGATCAGATTTATTATCACTGACATTTAGAATGTCGTGCAATTTGTTGTTTTGTAGCAGCAGTTCAGTGCAATACATAGAATATGCTATAAATTACAATTAGATATATTAACAAATTAAATAAGCAGTACCAAAACAGTCAGTACTGTTCATAGATTCATTGACTGTTCAGAAATCTGATGGCAGAGGAGGGAAGCTGTTCCTAAAACAGTGAGTGTGTGTCTTCGAGCTGCTGTATCTCCTCCCTGATGGTAGTAATGAGAAGAGGACATGTCTTAGGTGATGGGGGTCCTTGCCAATGGATGCCACTTTTTTGAGACATCACCTTTTGAAGATGTCCTCCATGGTGGGGAGTCTAGTACCCATAATGGAGCTGGCCTAGATCACAACCCTCTGCAGCTCTTTCCAATCCTGTGCAGTGGCTCCTCTATATCAGACAGTATTGCAGATGAGGTTTGCCTACACCTGTTCACAACTACAATTGGCTTTTGTATTTCTGCTTGTGAGTAGGACACTAATTTTCTTTCAATATTTCTTATACGAGGAATGAATGGTGATGTGTAAACTGCATTAAATATTATACTTCTGAAAGTAAAGTCCACTTGCATAAAGCTATTATGGGATTGGATTTCAGTTCCCATCAAGACACAAAACCAAATATCCAGTTTATTTATTGATACTCTGCCCACCAATGAAAACATAAACATCAACTCCCACCTTTCAAGCTTTTACCCCTGTGCATGGATTATCAAATGAATTTTCTCATCCAACAACAATATTATTTACATTTTATTTGGAACTTTGTGAATCAGGGCAAATGAAATTTGTGTATCCTTTGCAAGGAGCAAGAAATTTAAGGGTAAAATATCAAAGTGCTTTGAATATTTTACAAATGCACAAACCAAACTCTATGTTAGGCAAGTAAAGTTGAAGACTACTTACATTTAATTTGAGTGACTTTTTTTGGAATTGGTTAAATCATGAGAAACAAAGAAAATATTTCCTATTTAAATCTAGACTGTTTCCAATATTAAAACACTTTTATCCCACATAATGAAGAAGGTGAAATGGTCATGGTGGCTATAAACAAAACTTGTGCTATTAACAAGTTGAAACCAGAGGGTGTTAGTTGCAAGCAGATTTATGCATTGGGCACTGGAGAGACCACATCTGGAGTTCTGTGTACAATAATGGTCTCCTTATTGAAAGAAGGATGTTAACGCATGGAAGGATTTCAGAGAAGGTTTACTAAATGAATACTGTACCTCGAATAAGTGGGTTGTCGTATCAGGAATAGTTGGACAGGCTCAGTTCGTACCTGCTGACATTTAGAAGAGTGAGAGTAGACTAAACTGAAACATAAGATCCATGAAGGGTCTTGTCGGAATGAATGTGAAGAGAATTTTTACCCACAAGGGAAACTTTAGAAGTAGGAGGACACAGTTTAAAAGTTAGGTCTCAACCATTTTAAACCGACATGATACAACTCACTGAATCAATGGGTTAAAAGAACTCACTTCCTCAAATAAATAGAGGAAGCAAAGTCTTTGAATAATTTTAAGGCAAACACAGAAAGATTTTTGATAATCAAGGGGGTGAAAGTTTACCGCAGGTGAATGGGAATGCAAGGCTAAGGTTCAGATCAATCTTGATCTTATTAAATGGTAGAGCATGCTTGAGGGGCTGAACGACCAATGCCTGCTGCTGATTTGTAACTCATCCTGGGACATTTGGCTCCATAAAAGGAATCTCCAAGTCACTGAAGATAGATTTCCTAATCTCCTTCTTGTGTTATTGAGGATTCATGCTGTTGTAGTTAATAATTTAAAGAATAGATAAAATTGCCTCTAAAACACTGCTATGTCTCATAACATACTATATGGCTCCTTAATTATAAAATAAATGAAAGAATTGAGCTATTGATATAACTTCATAATATCTATTGATAAAACAGCAACCAACTACTGCCAAGACCTTTGCTGATATCTTTCAAACTTCCACTGGAATGGTTAAAGGTATATCGATGTTGCAGTCCTGATAAATAAGACCTACTGTAAATGTTTTACAAAATTCTTATGGCGCTGGTGGTAATTAGACACAAACATGAAATGGTTACTATAATTTTCTGAGACAGTTTCGAATGTGGTGGGAGCATTAATTGAAGTATCAGCCTTTAGACTCTAATCTGTACTCCTGGCAAGCAAGCCTGTGTTGGGAAAAATAATGAAAGAACTAAGGGCAGAATGTAACATTATTTCACTTAGATACTTATGTGGGTGGTAACCTGATAATGATTTAAACAGTCAACTTGTATGAATCCAATTAAAATATTGCAGTAAACATATGGAACTCTGCCTAGAATCCAAAGGCTGAAATCTTCTGGCAGCAATAAATTATGGTGCAGGAGACACTGATGACCAGCTAGTGGTTCCACAAGGAATCACCAGCTACTGCCCTGCATACGTTAGTGTATTCCAGACCTACACACATGCACAGTACATTACTGCAGTCAGGAATGCACAGGGGTAATTCATCTGATGTCTTGTTCTGCACCTGGACGTACCTCTGAATCGAGGGGCCAGCATAAATTGCTGAAATGCTGGTACACTTATTGTGCTTGGGTCCCTCAGCTTTACCTCTGCAAAAGCTGGCATGTCATATATGTCTCCAAGCATGTAAAGGGGTTACCACCATTCATTCAAAATATAAGTTTAGCTAAGATTTTGCTTATATTTCTTTCTTCCACACACAGTAATTTAATGTGTTTTAATATCAACTTATTTTGTCTTATTGCTTTTCAATAATTTCTTCTAATTATTCTGTAACTTTTTCAAATTGTTGCTGATTATCAGAGTCATTCGAAGGAAATGAAGAGGGCTTTGATTTCA